>NC_044977.1:117769385-118069385 GCF_008728515.1 Papio anubis | reverse complement strand
GTACTTTTTTTTTTAAGAACCCTTTTTCTATTTACTTTAAGCCTAGTTCTTAAAACTCCAAGGGACCTAGGGATTCAATGGTAACAGAAAATATTGGGATCTAAAAGTGGTGTGGGTAAGGACACATCATGCTTCTCAGAAGGCTATGACTTGCCCGCTGTCCCACGAATGCAAGCTGAATTAATGGTTAAGGACTTCCAGATTTAGGCTCTGTATTCTTTCTGGATATAGATGGAAAACTAAGGAACAAAGATGGAGGATCGTATACAAGTGAGTTACAGAGGTGGACTAAGCACAAATTCCTCAGTGACTCTTTAGCTCAGATTGAAAGAACTTTATTTTGAGAACTGAAGACAAACTGGGCTGGTTTATAGCTAAATTCTACTTTGGTTGGAGGGCCTCACACCTGAATGTTCAACTATACAGACAACAATGCTAGTCACTCAGGCCTTTTCAGGCAGCACAAAACCTGGACTTTGATCGAGAAAGAGTTTAGGCCCCCGGGGTCAGATCGTTTGCTAGCTCCATTTACTGGCTGTGTGACTTTAGGCAAACTGCTAAACTTCTCTTTTTAATACATTATACTTTTTACCTCTCGTGAGGATTATGAGTTTGGTATATGTAAAGTAAATAGGAGAGTTTGGGTCCCTACTAAGAGCTCATAAAATATTAACTCCTATCCTTTTATTTGATGATCTGATTTTCAAAAGACCTGTTCAATCAGAGCTGCAAGGGGACTTAGAATCATCCAGCCCAATATCCTTATTTTACACATGAGAACACCGAGGACCAGAGAAAGGAAGTGGCTTCTGATTTAATTTATGACTGACCCAGTCTCCAAAATGCTAGTTCAGGGTTTTCTTGTTTTATTTTGTTCATGTTTTCTTTTACTAGTCTCCCTCTAAATCAGCCTTTGCCCTTCTGAATAGATGACTTCTTACCTCCACTCCTACCACTGGGTTCAAGGGTTAAGCCACCATTTTGCTCTCACTGCAATAACCGACTAACTCATTTCCCTGCTTCCATTCTTGCCTTCTTCAATCTATTTCCAACTTAACAGATTAGAGTGCTTCTTTGCAAAGCATTATGTCCCCTCTCACTTCATCTCTTACTACTCTCACTCATTCAGCTTTTTACCCTACCCTGTTTGCTGTTCCTTGTGCATTTTGGCACACTCCAATCTCAGGTTTGGTGTTTTTTGTTTTGTTTTGTTTTTTTGAGACGGAGTCTCGCTCTGTCACCCAAGCTGGAGTACAATGGCGTGATCTTGGCTCACTGCAACCTCCGCCTCCCGGGTTCAAGCGATTATTCTGCCTCAGCCTCCTGAGTAGCTGGGTGCGTGCCACCATGCCTGGCTAATTTTTTTGTATTTTTAGTAGAAACAGGGTTCCACCACGTTAGCCAGGCTGGTCTGGAACTCCTGACCTTAGGTGAGCCGCCGCCTCGGCCTCCCAAAGTGTTGGTATTACAGGCGTGAGCCACTGTGCCCGGCCCAATCTCAGGTTTCACATGTGCTGTTTTCTTTACTTGGGATGTTTTTCACCTGATATTTGCATGATATGCTCTCTCCTCTGGCACTTTCCATTTTCCTATTGTGCTTTCTCTCCGATGGGGCATTCACTACTTTATAACATATCCTGTATTTCTTTAGGCAGTGTTTGCCTACTTCAGTACAGTGTAAACATTATGAGGGCACACTTGTTCACGGCTGTTTCTCCAGTGTCTAGAATGACGACTGACACAGAGGAGGTACCGGTAAATGTGTGATGAGTACATAAATGAGCAAAGTGTCAATAGGATTTGTGGGATGTTCAAAAGAATATGTTTCCTCAGGTGTTTTAGTTATTTAACAAAACTAAGCAAATGTTCTATCCTTAATTAAATATGCTGTGGCAGGGGACTTTCCAACACATTAAAATTTACCTTTTTTTTTTTTTTAATCATAACCTGGTAATTTTATGTTTGCATTGCTAAACCTATAGGCATCTATCTTTCTTGAGTTAATCGTTAGGAAATACTCTGCAAAGCCAAACCAAAACAACAACCACTTTCCTAAAACTCTGTAAAGAATATATTTCCATTCTGGTGAATCAGGAGAAAATACATTTGTTTCATTCCCTCTCTTTCTGGGCTCTTAGAGAAACTTCAAAGAAAACAGAATGTAGACAGGAGGTCAGCTTTCATGAATCAGATTTCATCTTGATCGGCTTTTTATAGACCTATAACAAAGTAGAGCCCTGAAAATTGTGTTAGGTAATGGGGATTCTGACAGACCCTTTAACTATGTGGAACTAGGAGGTTCTGCTATAATTCTGCTGCTTCAGATGAAAATTTCAAGTGTTTTCATTAGGTACAACAGCTGTTTCTATTACAGATAACAGATCTCAGAGGTGATGATGCTGATATCAACTTCTACTGGGCTCAGAACACAGTGTAGCTTGTACAATTAGGTTTTTTTTTTTTAAATTATTTTTTTTTCTGCACACGCAAATTAACTCTGTAGCAGTAAAAGGAAATTACTTACTTGCTACCGGAATTGTCTGAAAGTGATACGATCATCTTTTGTAGAATCACATTAACCAAATTAAAAGCCCTTGGGAAAAATTTGGCACCTTGTTCCTTCCCATTCACATCTTCCTGAAGACCTCTCATTTAGAAAGTGATGATCATTATCAGGGCTTTTAATTTGGAAAGATTGGCTGCTCACCAGTGAGCCTTTCTAGATACCCAGTGGTTGGGTAGAGTGGCTGTACTGTGTTTCAGCCTTGGAGGCCTTGACTTTACTATCCTCCTGCTTGCTTTAATGTATGATTTCTAGCCTGGGACACACAGTCACAGTCCTGCTACTGTACATTGTTTCCGAGATGGTGCCATCATTTTATTCTCTCATTGAATGCACATATTACTCCTTCACTGAGAGGAGGTGGATTGATTCCTCCAACTCTTGGAACATAAGCTGGCCTGTGACTGCTTTGATGAGTGGAATGTGATGGGATTTGCTGTGCAAGTTCTAGGCTTACCCTTTAAGAGGACTGATGGTTTCTACTTCCTTTCTCTTAAAATACTCCCCTTCTTGAAATCCAGTTCATAGGAGCACATTCTGTGATGGATTTGCCACTATTTTGCCACGCTGTTTAAAGCCTAATTCACATAGAGAGGCCACGGTTAGGTACTCCAGTCAACTACCTCAGCGGATTAGTGTCAACTGTAAGCCATGTGAGCGAACCATCTTGGAGTTCAGTCCATCTTAGCCTTCAGATGACTCCAGCCCCATGCATGGAAGCCATTTGACTAAACTGAATGAGAGGCATTGAGTAAGAGCCACCTACAGGAGTCTGGTCTTGAATTGTTGTTTTAAACTGCTACATTTGGAGTGGTTTGGCTTGTAACACAGCAATAGATAACAACTGCAATAGTGGCAAAATAGTGGCAAATCCATCATAGGATGTGCTCCTATGAACATGGGTATCAAGGATCTTTCAAGTGAGGTGAAATTAGTTGTTGTTTACATGATAGAGACAGATGTCATGTTAATCCTTATTGTATCTTTTCAGCTGGTCCCTAGAAGGTGATAATTGGATTATTGTTCTATTACCATTTGGATTTGTAAATACAAATATTTACTGTACAAATGCAATTTTTGGGGGGAGAGGTAACGCTCTACACCAGAGTACAGCAAATACTTTTTTTTTTTTTTTTTTGAGATGGAGTCTCATTCTGTCAGGCTGAAGTGTAGTGGTACGATCTTGGCTCGCTGCAACCTCTATCCCCTGGGTTCAAGCGATTCTGCTGCCTCACCTCCTGAGTAGCTGGGATTACAGGCACCCGCCACCACACCTGGCTAACTTTTGTAATTTTAGTAGAGATGGGGTTTCACCATGTTGGTCAGGCTGGTCTCAAACTCCTGACCTCGTGATCCGCCTGCCTCAGCCTCCCAAAGTGCTGGGGTTATAGGCATGAGCCACTGTGCCCAGCCAGCAAATGTTTTTGATGGTGCTAGATAGTAAATATTTTAGGGTTTGTGCGTTATTATAGTTTTTGTGGCAACTACTTAACTCAGTCAAGTTGACTTAGATAACATGTAAATAAATGGCATGGCTGTGTGAAATCAACTTTATTGACAAAAATAGGTAATATGCTAGATTTGACCTGCAGACTGTAGTTTGTTGACCCCTGTTCTAAACAACTATTTCTAGAACCAACAGAGACGTGTGATTATATTGCTTGAGTCTCATCAGGACCGCGTTTGGCTGCTCTATCTCTAATTCCTCTTGCCAGTCCTTCTTAGTCTCTGTCATAGGCTTCTCCTCCTAAGTTTGAAATGTGCTTCTCAAGGCCCTCTTATCTCCTTACTCTATTATACTCTTTCTAAGCCATGATTTCAGCTAATGACAATTTGCCAATGACTAAGAAATATCTATCTTTACTCAGTCTTTTATCCAGAACCCAAGGCTTTTGTATTTCCTGTTGGATGTCTTGCCAGCACCCTATGTGAACATAGGCGCACTTTTGTGCCAGTTGTTAACCTATAGCCTTGCAACTCCAAATCTGCTCTTCTATACTCAGCCCTGTGATAAATATGGCTAGGACTCTGCAATTCCATTTCTTTTTTTGTCAACTGTTAGATTCTATCATCAGAGGGCATTAGAGGAGAAAGAAGGGAATTGCTTCTTCTTTGCTTCTTGTTTACTTCTGTCTGCTTTAGGGTTCCTGGGAGTATCTCATCAACAAACCTTCAATCAGAAACATACTTTCTTTTCTGCAGTAGCAGCCAAATTTAGTTTTTACAAAAGTTGCAAACTACATCCATTACTACCCACCTCCCCATCACTTCCCACAGCTCCGGTGGGTTAGTGGTCCCTCCTTGGAGGTTTGGGTCCCAGCCCTTCAGGACTCCAACCTCAGGGACACCATTACCTGCTGAGCAGCACCTTCTAGTGGGGGGTCTGGGTTTTGGCATAGCAGGGTCCTTGCTCTAAGTTTCTAAGTTTTAGCCATTCCAACTTCTCTTTGATTACCCAGCCCTAAGACATGGTAGTTGCTTTCTTTAATGGTTTTCTTTGTGATGACTTAGTGTTCTCCTTTCCTTCTTCAGTTACCTAATTAACAACTTCATAAATTAGTTAACCGTTCTTTATATTAAATTTCCATTCATATATCTGGCACGGTTTCTTTCTCCCAACTGAACTCTAAAGGCATTTATATTCTTGGCCAAAAGCTGCTCCTATGACAGTATCTTCTTCTTTAGTAAATGGCACCAGCAAACCTTTCCCTATCCCTGCTCAATTGCTGAAGCAAGTATCTAGGCATCATTCTTAACCATTTCTATTCTCTCAACTCCCAGATCCCATCAGTTGAACAAGGCCTATAGATGTGGCTTCCTGAATATTTCTTAGGTCCATCTGCTTCTTTTCTTCTCTGTGTCCACAACCCTAAACCAAGACGCCAGCATATCTCACCGGGATTACGATTCCTACTTTATCACTGACGTCCCTGCATTTCTGCAGCCCCTCAATCTCTTCTCCCCACCACAGCCCTAAAGATGTCCTAAAAACATTTTCTAGTTAAATGTACTCTAAAACTATCCAAACTTCATTTAGAAGTCCTTCTGTAATTTCTCCTGCCTCTGAACTTCATTTTGAAATATCTTATTTACTTTTTGGTTAGTTTTGAATGTGCCATTCTTTTTTTAAAAAAACACTTTTGGTACAAAGTGATCCCTCTGTTTAGAAATGCCCCCTTTTACCTGGAAAACCACTACACATTCTTTAAACAGTGTGTAAATATCATTTTCTTAGAGACAGTGTTTCTGACCACCTAGACAAGGCTATTCTGCCATTTATTTCCATAGATCATTGAACATCCCCTTTATTCCGTAATATTCAGTTAGCCCATAAGTAGCTTTGTGGATTATAAGGACCATACAGGCAAGGGCTGTGCCTGTCTTGCTGAGCACAATATTCCCAATATCTAACTTTTTTTTTCCGGCATGGTAGATACCTATTCAACACATATTTGCTGACAGTCAATTTCTGTTTTTTTGTCCATACAGTGGACTTTTGAGCAACATGGGTTTGAAATGTGTAGGTCCATTTATAGGCATATTTTCTTCTGCCTTTGCTACTCCTGAGACAGCAAGACCAATCACCTCCTCAGCCAATTCGACATGAAGACAACAAGGGTGAAGACCTCGACTTCCACTCAATGAATAGTAAATATATTTTCTCTTCATTATGATTGTCTTAATAATATTTTCTTTTTTCTAGGTTACATTATTGTAATACAGTATATAATACATATATACAATACGATATGTGTGAATCAACTCTTCATGTTATCATAAGGCTTTCAGTCAATAGTAGGCTATTGGTAGTTAAGTTTTTAGGGAGCCAAAAGCTAAATGTAGATTTTTGTGCTCCTAACCACCATGTTGTTCAAGGGTCAACTGTATATCACAGGACCTCTGAGTTCATTACAAAAGACACGTGTTTCCTCAGATGCTCCAGAATCCCTTAGAGTTGGCTTTTAAACTGAAGGTTCTTTTGTTTGTTTCACATCTCCTGATGCCAGTCTCTGCTGGTGGGTTCTTACAATGATGGGAGGAAGATGAATGGGGAGTTGATCAATCAGAACTTACTACTTTGAGCTTGACTGGAGACCCAAGATTACTAACTTTCACATTTTCAGAGGGTCCTATTGTGTCACACAAGTCTCCTGAGTACTTGGGTCCAGGTGCATCTCGGCACTTCCTGAATTTAAACCCCAGTAGCCAACGATGGGATGTTCCTCTATTTCTAACAACCAGTATGTTACTCTTTTACAACAAACATCAACGTGCTAGTTTCTTTGTAGTTCCCTGAAAAGTAGTCATTATTCCTCAAGTGAAAAAAGTGGAAATATAGTTGGGGAGTGGACTAAAACACTGATGAAAGGGCTTTAAAGAATTACAAAACCGAGAACGAAGGCACAGATAATGAAAATAGAATATGAAAATGAGCATGATAATGAAGAAAAATCATGAAAGCATATGAACACAGTCTGTTGGAAAAGAAGCAGATTAAATAAATCCATATTTGATTTTGGTCACACTTCCACGGAGAGAGCTGCATTTATTTTTAAAAAGAAAAACAAAAAACAGCCCAAAGAACTTGGATTTCTTTTTATCCTCCAAACAGATTTGACCCAAGATGGACATTTTCCTTGAGAATAATAGATCTTTTTCCTTCAGCTCAAAGTTTTACCTTTTGGATTGTATTCCACACACGTTCATTATCGTTTCTTCTTCCTTCAAGGGTGTCCATAGCATCTGCCATTAGTGACTGCAGCTGTGGCACCAAGATAAAAATTATCAGTGTGGAATTCACACAGAAGTAACTTCTCTAAATACACAGATTAAAACCTAATTAAAAAATCATTTGTACGCTGATGATTTTATTACTCATCTTTCCTACAATGAATATTGCCACCTCGTCTTTGCTTGTCATTGCTGAATATTATTGCAGATATAAAATACTGAAACAATGAAAAGATTCTTCTTGAAAATTTGTAGAAAACATATAGGTTTTAATGTAGTAAGTGTTGATGTTTTGTGAAAACCAGATTTGGGTTGTAAAGAATGAAGGCAGTAGTTAATTCTCTCGGGAAACGGCATGTAGTACATGAATGCGTTTTAGCGTTTTCTCCTGAGGCTAATGTATCATTGTTCTAGGCATCATGCAAAAGCTCACCAGAGGACAATACTACAGTTGTGCCATTTTATTGCCTCTTAAAGAATCTAGCTCATTTAACTTCTTTTACTATTCTTTTCTTTGTTAAAATTTTAAAAGGGCCAAGTTTTTAAAAATTTTTAGGTCCCATTCAAAGGTTTTAAACATTCTAACCTTTGTCCCAAACAGGCACCTACTGTACTCTAATGTGAAACGATCCTGTACGCATGGTCCATAGGCGACCACAAAAATGAAATGAAGTTATATCAAGCCGTGTGATATTCAAAGGTTAAAAAACGTTCTCAAAAAATACCAGTTCAGTTCACTATGGCATCAAACAGTATGGACCCTTAGATAATCTTTCTTTGGTTTAGATATTGCAGAGTGTAAGCAGGAAGAGAGAGAATTGAGTCACTCAAAAATTTTCTATTAAGCAGTCACTGTTTAGATAGCAGCATACAGGGTATTACTAGGATTAATTCTCTTTGTAAGTTGCAAAGTAAAATCTATTATTGAAGGTCATGAAACTTTATAAGATACATAATTTTTGAATATTTGGCATACAGATATACATCCATATATATTTCAATTTTTTTCTGCTGGGCATATAAGTACAAGAATATCCAATGAACTTTCATTTTCTAAGGTTTCAAATAGAGAAAAATTACACTTTCGAAAGGAATGTCAATAATGCTACTTTGAGGCTCCTTTGCGTATATTTTGAAAACTAAGTATTTCCAGTAAAAAAACAAAAACAAAACAAAACGAAAAAGCCATAGATGTGTGATTAAGAAGACTTAAGTGCAGAGAATTCCCCTGTATTTTTCATTTAAATCTTGAATGTGCTTTTCAGGAAGACAGGATCAACATTTTGCCGGCTTCTTAAATTAACATTTTCTTTGCTTCCTCTTATCTCTGAGAAGCATTAATCATGTAAAATCGGCCATAATGTGCACTTTGAAAGCTCTATACTTACTATACTTCTGAGTGCTTTATGAATGGCAGGATAAACACTTAGCCTTTTAGAAAGTATTCTTTTGTACACAAACATAAAGGTTTAGAAAGTATCATTGCCAGTTTTGACTTGGTAATTCCTTGATTCATAGACTTATTTCATAGTTTTCATCTTTAGTATGCATAGTTTTATTATTTGGCTAGTCATACAACTTTGTATGCTTACTCTGAATATCAGTATTTATTTAACATGCTTTTAGCTGGTTTAGATGAACGTTATAAATGTTGGCAGCTCATTTCTTGATTAAATCTTAAAAAGCTCAAAGAGGGAGGGTTTCTTTAGTTATCTGAAAATTACAGGTAATCAGTTTGGACTGTTCTTATCATTACTATGTGAATTCAATTCGGAGCTATAATTAGTTTCAGCTACTCTCAATTAAAGCTTCACAGTAAAGGGCCTTTCCCTACAACACACTAGGAGCTCCATATGGAGTAAATTTTACCTTTCCTTGAATGGGCAACACACTGTTCAGTAAACTGTTTTTCAAATGATGTGCTACCATTTCTGATATTAATTATGGTTATAATATGCATATCTATCTGAAGATTATTTCTGTTAGAATCCCTTCAACTAGCTTTTGCTTGGGTCTGTGTGTGGCTAAAGTGTCTGGTTTTCTGAATTAACTTGTCAATTCAGTTAAAAAAAAAACCATCTATGTTGGCTAGCTACATTTTCCTTTCAAATAAACAACTTTTGTTGATGTATCTAAAGGTACTAGTGTTGGCACTGCCAATTATCTATTTTAACCCTAGAAGTGATTGAGAAAACTCTAAAGATGATTTTGTAGGGTCATTTTTCTATACAATAATTACTCTTTTGTCCTCTCACTTTTTCATAAAAGAGAATCATGTATCAATATATCTTGGAGCTTATTAATCTCATTTTACCAAAAACCAGAAGCCTGACACACAATGTAAATAACCAGCCCCTTTCTATGTTTCTACACATCACAACGTTTTTGCTGTAATAGTGGGAGCTAGTTAATGTGAGCAAATAAAAACCAGACACACACCTTCCTACAGTTTTCAGTTTTGTCATGAGAATGCTTCAGGAGGGTTGGGGAGTTTGCCCTCAGACTACATTTATTACCATAGTTTTTTTTTTTTTGTTTCCAGACCGTATCACTTTTCTGTTGGTGCTGGGCCTATGAAACCCTTAAACAAAGAAAAATACTTACCAGTTCTGCCTCCTGTTGACTGATGTCCCGTAGGTAGGGAATGGTTGCTAGCTCTGCCATTGCTTGATTAATGACCTGGGACTGCTCCTTTACTCTCTGCAGCTGGCTGAGGAGGCCGGCATATTGCAACTTCTCCATCACACCTGAGGATGCAGGAAAACTCCCCTAGTCTCAAAGTAAAAGAAATGTTTTAGAATAAAACCACAGAAATAGACCTATCCCCAGGGATGGAAGTCAGGGCTTGTGATAATGTATTTACATCTTTTGAAACAATGGAATCTAGTACAAATAAATGTTTCCTTCTATCATTTTACAGTATTGTTTTATCCCCTTTTTCTAGTAGGTAAATATACATAAAAGGGAGTCCTTTGGAGATGTGTTGAGACTGATTTGCTGATTGTCTTGCATTAGGAGTTAGGCTGAGGGGAAAAGAGGGGACTGAATTTGAATCTGCACTTCGCTCACCCAGGAGTGATCCCACACAGCTGTGTCTGCCTAGAAGGGGCGACTTTATCTATATCACCAAAGCATCATAAGAGCTAAGAGTTGCCTACTATCTTGTTTATCTGAAAGAAATTTTTTTAATGCAGGTCGAATCTTGACAAATGTTGTATAAGTTGAATTCTGTTTACCCCAATAGCTTACATGAAAACTCTAGCTCTGCTTTTATCTCCAGTTCTTATTGGATAGCCTTGCACAGTCTCTTCTTCTTGTTGACTAGCTTCCCTCTGTCTACTAGGACCATTTCAACAACTAACATGTTCCATCTTGACACAGACTACTGTGTACCTTTGTAAGGACTGCCAACTCCCATGCATCTATTGGCATTTTGGGCTTTCTTAAGATGAGGCACATTTAGAAAAAAGTGGCCCACCAACGTGCGTGTTACTGCCATGCACAAAAGAGAGATGTTACCATCTTTAAAAACATTTAATACAAATTGTAATGCTTGATAGGAGAGACAAAGTTAGTCATGAAATTCTTAAGTTTATCTTTGAGAAAAAGTACTTTTGACATGGGGGTATATAAGGGTTAACATAAAAGCCTTGAGATTCTGCTGCATTTGGAGGGTGATGAGAAATGGGAATTCAAAAGAGGACTTAGTTTGGCAATTGCATTGTACATCCTGGTCCTCAGAAGAGAAGCGTCCAAGTGCCCCTTTGTAGCAGGGGCCCCCTGGACTGCCTATACCAGAATCACTACGTTTGCTTGTGGACTTTGGCAGTTAGCAAAGTGAGTGCTGGGCTTCACCCAATCATGATCTCTTGTTATGTGGCCCTAGAAATACGAATTTCAGCTAGGTGCCTCCCCAGATACTCAAATATCTCAAGCAGAAGTTTGAGACAAACCACCACCTTAAAGTTTAGTATCTGAGTAAAGACTATTTTGGTTTGCGCATACTTATGAAACACAGTTTCTTCCAGAAATCAGAGAAGGCAGACATATAATTTCACTTTCTTAAGAGAATCTCCTCTAAGGAGAAAAACTACTAGAAACTAATATTACTGAAGTTCAACTTAAAATTAGAAAGCACTTCTTTTTGAAAGGCCATACTCAAATTCTGATTGACAGCAGCCTTTGGAAGCTGACATTTTTCTAGAATCTTGGAAATAAATAAAGACTGGGCACCATCGTGCTGTATCTGCTTTATTTGTCCCTAACACCTATACATGCTGTTCAATGAATGTTTTCTTACAGTAATTTGTTCTTTCTGATTAATCATTTATCTGAAAATCCATAAACCTATAAGATTGATGATTGCAAGTGGTAGATTTGGGGTTCCTTCCTGAATTGATGAAAAACCTAGCCTACCCATTCAGTTTAAACATGTAGCTAAACAATGGCATTCTGTCAAATAGAGGAAAGCAAGTTGGAGGAGAAACGGTTTTCATTCTGAAGAAAAATTGCTTTCTTTGTCCTTCTTTAAAATAAACAATGGGGCTAGTTGTAGGGAAGTGGTGTAGTGATTCAACTCTAAAGAGCAGAAACAACTGCAGGCTGCTCAGGAACATAATCTATCAGTGTAATTTCCCAAAACATCAGGAAAATAAACATAGTGGAAGGCAACAGTTTTAGCCTGATTGTTGGATGTATAACAAAACAGGAAGTGCTCTATTTGAATAAGAAAACAGGGAAAGAATACAGTTGACTGCTAATAGTCACCCCTCCTCCTGAAGCCAAATGCAGTTTTGGTTATCAGGAAACTGTAGATTAATATTTTACCTATCCAAGATAGGGGTTTTTGAAAGACAAAGTGAAAAAGAAATAAAATTGCTATCTAGTGTGGCAGAAATGCTTTAATGCTGTTGCTTTAAGGAAATAAAGAACATAATAAAAAGTAGAAATTAACTGAAATATCTAATGCTAACAAAGACTAAATCTAAAGGCAGGTATCCCTTCCAGTGAGACTTCAGGAATGATCAAAGGGCTCCTGAGCTGCTGGAGAGAGTGTAATAAAGTGGCCATGATTGAAGCTAAAACCTCACACAGGTACAATGAGGGCTAGGTAATAGCGAGTTCAAGTGAAGGCTTAATAGCAGTCACAAATAAATATTTGGCAAATAAGTGGCACTATATAATACTGCTGAAAAGCAGAGTCCTAGTATTTGGAATGTATTTCCGTTTGGCATAAGATATAGAAACATTGATTGCAAAAAAGGGGTAGGAAACACTTATTATTGTTCATTTCAAATATGCATATGTAAACATTTTTTATGCTTCACTTGGAAGAAATTAAAAGTAAAATTAATGAGGTATTAAAAACATGGTTAGTTAGGTCATTTTTTGGCAAGTCATCCTGTGAAGGCGGCTTCATGCATGGCAAGAGATTTGATTATTTTAACTCTTTAACATTTAGCCCAGGAAGCACAGTACATAAGGTCTGAAACTGACAGCAGCCAATAAAGTTAATGAATGGAAAAGTATAGTGCCATCCAGTAGCATGTGAAATAATTAGGACAAAAATCTAGAGAATGAAAAATACCATAGCAGCAGGGCTGCTGGCTGAATGAGGTTGATGTTCAGTGGGATTAGAAGTCACCAGGAAGGTTGTATCATATTGCAGATTATAACTCTTAAAATGCTGGAATCATCCTTGTTTGGCCATGTATTGTGTACCTAGTAGACTAATCTACAAAGATAAGGAAACTAGGGTCAGAAGTGTAAAGAGAATCATTGTCTGACACATAGAAACCTCCCTGAGACCAGGAAAGGTCTTTACCAACTGTATCCACCACCTCATAGCAAGAGTTGAAAATTCATGTTTTCTAGGAAGCTTTTTATAATTAATTTTTGGTCTAATTTGTACATTATATGTTCATTTTACTTTTTTTATTCTTTCTTTTTTTGAGGCAGAGTCTTGCTCTGTTGCACAGGCTGGAGTGCAGTGGTGTGATCTCGGCCCACTGCAGACTCCGCCTCCCAGGTTCAAGCAATTCTCTTGCTTCAGCCTCCTGAATACCTGGGACTACAGGTGTGCACCACCACATCTGACTATTTTTGTGTGTGTTTGCATGTGTGTTTTTAATAGAGACGCAGTTTTGCCATGTTGGTCAGGCTGGTCTCGAATTCTTGGCCTCATGTGATACACCCACCTTGGCCTCCCGAAGTGCTGGGATTACAGGCGTGAGCCACTGCACCTGGCCTATATGTTCATTTTTTTTAAAAATTGAATTCAGCTATGGAATCATTCCTATGTTGTGTGTACGCATGTTTTGCCTCTGGCAAGGATCATACTTTTAAATCAAAGAGATATAATATGATTTAGTAAAAGAATATTGGCACGATATTCTGAAGCTCTGATTTTGAGGCCTAGCTGTGTGAACTTGAATATATCACTCCTCTGAGCCACAGTTTCCTCACTGGTAAAATGAAGGTAACACAATGTCACCAAATTGTGAGGGTCAAATTAAAGAATGTGCAGGAAAAATACTTTTTAAATTGTAGAGCACTATGCACGTGCTTCTCCTAAACCATAGTTCCAAAGTGGTAATTTCTGCATGCAGTCAGCACCTGGTTAATGACCAGGACTGCTCTGTATTTTAAAAAAGATATGTTTGAGTAAAGAAAACTTCTTGACTATCAAATATTTCAAGAGTTTGGAAGCGAGAGTATTTTGTTAGCTTTAGAAGAAAATTTTACTCACTTTATATTTAAAATGCTTTGGTTGAGAGTAAGTTGCTAAACTATCTCTTTATATGTAATTTGTGGAGAATAAATACATGTATCTTTTAGTTTAATGGAGAAAAATGAAAAATTAGAGCAGCTAAAAGTATTACCTAAAAGTAATCATATATTATAATTCAGTGTATTATTGCCAAGTTAACTTTTTTCTAATTAGATATTAGGTAGGTATTATAAACCTAATATTTACAAGGTGACTAAATATTCAATATGTTTAGGGAATAGATCATGAGAATTCTTGGCATTGTCTAAGTATTGTTTAGAAAGCTACATATTTATCATTATTTATGTGACAGTATAAATGTGATAATACTTAAACATTGTGTAACTGATTCTGGTCATGGTATTATGTCAAGAACTAGTATCATCTTTTAGGTCTCCTGCTGTTAGGAATGCTGAAGTTTTAATGCATTGTATTTTCATATTCCAAGCCCATTTTCATTAAAAAACATTGTCCAAATGAATTAAACATCTCTGAACATATATGGTATGAGGCAAAGTATATTTCCTAGCCATTAGTTCCACTTTTTTTTGTTGTTGTTGCATTGTGGGGAGAATGGAGTCTCACTATGTTGTCCAGGCAGGTCTTGAATTTCTGGGCTCAAGCTGTCCTTCCACTTCTGCCTCCCTAAGTGCTGGGATTACAGCATTTTTTCCTAGCCATTAGGCCTTGATGGAAATGTGGCATTCTACTAGGGTAAAGAGTTGTCTGTCTGAAACAGACAACAGAAATGTAAACTAAAGCCTTAGTCACCAGTGTTAAGGATGACTGACAAATCTAAAATTCTTTAAGATAAATTTATTGCCCAAGACACTGGTCACTCACTGTCTTCTAATGGAAGTGTCTTGGGTATTGGCTGTGTTCCACCAAGACATGTGAGGCTGCTTGTCACATGAGCATGTCAACAAGACTGCAGTCCTGAGTCCAGTTCATGGCTGGAAATGGCATCTCAAACCCTGCCTGAGTGAAGGGATCTGAGCAAATCACTGATCAAAGCAAAGTAAGCTAAGGAAAAAAGAATCAAAATTCACAGAACACGAATGGAATCTTCGTATTAGAAGAAAAATAGGTAACTTCAAACTACACAGCTTGTATAAAGAAAAAAAGATCTGTAAAACAGTTTCTTTGTCAAAGCAACCTAAAACCAATACAAATAATTAAAACTAAAATTCTTAATACTTGACAAAGTGCTTCAAGAACATGGATTATGTAGTTATGGTTCACAACAACTCTGTGAAGTGGGCCTGGCAGTTACCAGCCTATTTTATAAATGAGAAAAAAGTAGTTCAGAGGTTAAGTGACTTGCCCTAGGGTTACATGGCCAGAGCATGGCTTTGGGCAGAAGTCTTTGTCTACATGTATTACAAACTAGGGTAACAAACAATGACAATTCAATGCCTAAATATTCAAGTGAATGTCATTTGACATCTGACAAGAAAGAAATAACACCTTGAAGGGTCTTAAAAACACTACTGAGGGCTGCTTGGGTTACAGTTAATGGTACCATGTAGGAATAATTTCTAGTCACCAATTCATTATTTGCTTCATTAAGCTAGGTTACCTTTGCAGGCAATTTTGTCAATCCTCCTTTATGAAGCTGTTGCTGGGCAAATAATAAGAAACCTAATACCTGATATTTAGATATATTTGTGATCCCTAGGCACTTTCAGGCTTGCCTACTTCAATTTCATTAAAAGTTTTTGAAACAATCTTCCGAAAACTGTTATTTCCCTTAAAAGTGAACATAGGAAAGTTCATGAAATTCTTCACAGTCAGCAAAGTGGTACTGAGACTCACTATGAGAAGACTGAGTTATTAATCAGATGTTAAGAATCTCATTAATTATGGTTTTAAAGTCTCCTGTATAGGCACATAAAAGATACCTGTCTAAACAAATTTCCAAATGGCCAGGATACTCTTTAAAAGGTGATAAGAAAATGAGTTAAGAACGTTGAAAAAGTGCATAATGCCTAGTTAGGCCCAGCCTATGTTCACACAGTGAGATCTGAGCTGGCAACAGATGATGTGGTCAGTTTCCTGGTAAGTGAGAAGGTAAGGCAGGCATTGCTTCAAAGAACCAGACCTGGCTGGCCAGGCATAGTGGCTTATGGCTGTAATCCCAGCACTTTTTGAGGCCAAGGCAGGTGGATCACTTGAGGCCAGGAGTTCAAGACCAGCCTGGCCAACATGGTGAAATGCTGTCTCTACTAAAAATACAAAAGATTAGCCAGGCTGGTGGTGCACACTGTAATCCCAGCTACTTGGGAGACTGAGGCAGGAGAAGCATTTGAATTTGAATCAACCTCCACCCTGGAGGTGGAGGTTGCAATGAGCCAAGACCGCACCACTGTACTCCAACCTGTTTGACAGAGCGAGACTGTCTCAAACAAACAAACAAACAAACAAACAAAAAAACCAAAACCCAAAAAACTAAAAACTAAAAAACAAAGGGCTAGGCCACAGGCAGATCACATTCACAGCACCCGACACACTGGCTCTGCTAGGCTAGCCATGCATGAGTGAGATGAAATAATGCTACACGGTGATGGTTCTGGTTAGCAAAGCTTTCCCTGCTTGCACGGGCCTGATGATGAGGGTAATGATGTGTGTGGGTTCTTAGGATGGTGTTTTGTTATGGCAGCCTGAACTGCTTAGAGATAGATAGATTTCTTATTAACAGAAATATAGGGGAGACAATTGAAACGTGGTTGTGGAGAAGGGGTAGCTTTGTGGTAGGAACATCAGTAAAAATGTGCTTTTGTATTTGTAATGCATGGAATTGCAAATCATGCAAATAGATTAGGTGTTTTATAGCTTTTCCAAAATGCTGAATAATGTTACTGAGCAGATAAACTGCTGAACAGATGTTAAGTAGCTGTTTGTGATGACCCCCTTGGTTCCCCTTATAAGGTAAGAACATCAAATCAATGATGTAACACAAAAGAGGGAACAGGAAGGAAATTCTTTAAAATTTCCAGCTTACAAGTCTTTTGAAAAATATTAAAAGAGGAGAAATCTGCAGCCTTTATAGCCTGTTAATGAGAAGCTCTCTTTATATACTTTCAGTACAATGGCTTAAATTTTGTAAAATAGCAGTGTAATTCAGGTCTTATTTTGGACTCTTTAAGACTGAAAAGTAGAAAAGGCATATTTTTCCTGGATCATAGAAAGAGATTAGATAATTTACCTTATGGCTATATAAAGATCAATTGCCAATGTTTAGAGAAGCATCCAATTCATCAGTGTGGTACAAAGGCACTATCTTGAAAAGCTCTGAATTCTTGTGTAGGTAATGAGATGGTTATATGCAATAGCTCAATAAGTGAAATAGAGAAAACATTGTGCTTGCTAAAATTTTCGTATTGATTTGAAATGACAAATTCACTGCAATGTTGAATTAGATATCAGGAAGGCATAAAGAAAAGGTTCTTTAAAGAGACACTACTCTAATAAGTGCTTGAAATTGCAAAGTGTAGCATTATACTATGTTTTAGAAGAAAAGAAATAAAATCATTAGCTAAAATTTGCTTGTTTTTGCAAATGAGAGTTACTATGAACGTTTTCAAAATCCCCTAACACTTGCACTGTTTGCCATGTAAGCCTTATATATACTTCTAGAATTCTCTAATATTTGTACATTGGACAAATATAAAAGACTCATATACCTACATTCAATTGAGTGCTTCTAATAAAATCCAATATTGGCAAGATTCGCTTCCCCATTGTCTCCATTTGTCTCACTGTATCTTCTCTGGTCAGACCGAAAGGTGTTTTATGCTCTAAAAATTGTAACAATAAACTTTTACGCTATTTTCTCCAGACTTCCATTTCAAAATGTTTTCTTTAGCAAGCTATAAACGGATATCTCAATATTAATAGATACGAAATCTTTAGTATAGAAACTAGTCCCATCCCTAGACCATATGTATAACAAAGAAAGATCTATGGGGAGAAAGGCAGAGGAGACACTGCCCTTTAGAAACTATCATTTATCTCTTTTGTTGTGTTTCTTGATTGAGAGATCTAAGAGACAGCCTATAATGATTCACCGATCTCTTCAGAGTCTGTTTTTCCTGAGTTGTGAAAAAATGCGTCATAAATGTGTCTGATTCTTGTCTTGTTCCTCCTAGGTATTATTCAAGTGTGCAGATCCATTGACTTTGAATGTAGCTCGAAGTTCAGATAAGCCTCAGAGGATACAGTGCCAGACAAAACACACATTCTTAATTATGTGGTTAGAGCTGCAGGAATAAATGGAACCTGGTCATGAATTCAGCCCATAAGTTTGAGATTTCAACTCCATGTGAATATTTTCTTGATTTTTGAAAGTTTCAACTCAGATTACTGAACACCATTTAACTGTGATACTCTCCAGGAGATCTAAACTCTTGGCTAATTACATAAGAAAACAGGGGAACCGACATTAATACAACAATAGATAATACAAGTAATTTAAGATTGTCATTGGCTATATTTTTGATTTCATATAGCAGTTTCATTGCATAATTTTCTTCTACCTCTGCTAATTGATAATGATGAAAACTAGTATTCTTTAAGTGCTGTATGATTAGTCGTTGATGATAGAGGTGGGTGGGGTAAGATGATTAGATGATTAGAGTCAGGGGGTGGGCATTCCAGGACTGTGTGTATTCTTGGGGGAAAGATTTCCTGGAACCAGAATTCCAAGTATTGTTAACTAACCCACAGAGAAGATTAGAAGGAGTTAATTTTAACTCAAACATTTTTTGGGGCCCCAAACTCATCACAGGTCCTACTACATGCTAGACCTTGTAGGTTCAGATGATTTACCTGTGAATATCGGCAGCTTCCTGCTTGATATTTTTTCCAAAAATTTTCCATCTTCTTTGTTTTTGAACCCAAGAGTCAAGAGATATTGTTGGGGAGGAAAAGATGACCAGTCAACTGTTTGAGGCAACATGTGGAGTGTCTGAAGATCTGAAATATAACAGAAAAAGAACTAAGAGGCTTTGTTATGGTTTTAATATGTTTAGGGTTTTCCCCCCCTCAGATTTCAGGAATTGTACATGGAAAAAATGATAACTATAAACATGAAAGGTATGAAGTAAAATTATATGTATCAAAAGGTCGAATAGATAACATGTCAAAATCATATTTCATTATACTTTTCTTAGTAATCTAAGCATACACAAAGCATAACAATAAAATATGGCTAGATCACATGGTCATCTTTCCTCATCTTCAGAATAACAGACATTCAGGACCAGCTCACATGCTTATTAGTTTTTAGCTGTGACTATTTACAAGAGACTTTGATTTTTCTTTTTCTCTCTCTTTTTTTTTTTTAGACAGAGTCTTGCTCTTGTCGCCCAGGCTGGAGTGTAATGGTGTGATTTTGGCTCACTGCAACCTCTACCTCCCAGGTTCAAGCGATTCTCCTGCTTCAGCCTCCTGAGTAGCTGGGATTACAGGTGCCCGCCACCACGCCCAGCTAATTTTTGTATCTTTAGTAGAGATGGGGTTCCACCATGTTGGCCAGGCTGGTCTCAAACTTCTGACCTCAGGTGATCTACCCACCTCAGTCTCCCAAAGTGCTGGGATTACAGGCGTGAGCCACTGAGGTCGGATGAGAATTTGATTTTTCTCTTTCTAGCTTAAGATATATTAAAAAAAAAAAAAAAAGAAAGAGAAAAATTACAAGTGAGAATTAAAATATAAAGCTAATTAATTTAGTTACCATCCTTCATATAGCCATAGGAAGAAACTTAAAATGATAAATGCACTGACTACTGTAATCAGACTTGGAAAAAATTCGTGTCATGAAAAAGGTTCTAAAACAGATTCAATTCTTAATGACCATAAGAGCTAATGTTTACTGAGTACTTATTTTCTATTCGCCCCTGTTCTAAGAGTTTTGTGTGCACTGTTCTTTCAATTCCACATAATAACTTCACAAGGTTGGTGCTGTTGTCCTCACTTTATGAATAAGAGGTTGAGGGACACACACGGGAAGTAACTTGCCCAAGAGCACAGCTCCAAAGTGGGCAAAGCCGGATTCACAACCAGGTAGTCTGACTCCAGACACCACAGGCACAGCCGCTGCACCCTTCTTCGAGATTGCTTTGCACTAGGTTACTTTGGGGTTAGGGATAAAGGCCCACCTTACAGATGATAAGACTGGTGCTTCAAGAGGATACAAACATGCCCAAGATCATGAATTTAGCAAACAGAGGGACCAGAATCGAAAGCCAAAGTACAAAGGCTAACCTCTTGGGGGCCTGGAGGCAAGATTCACTTAATTCATTTCCATTTTGAGTAACAAGGCTTTGGTTTATTAAAATAGATTTCTCAAATGAAGGATGGTGAACAGAGAGGTTTAATAAGCCCTCTTTGTTTAACACTACCAGAAAGGGGAAAAGGCAAAATCCCAAATATCATTGAATGATGGTTTAAAGGTAAAATTTTAATGTAGACTCAGAACTCAAATGGTAATGGTTCAAATATAGCCTTCACTATTTGTCTGTAATACTTCTTTTAAAAATAAGATAGTACACCACGAGTGTGTTTTTTAACACCATCCCCCTTTTTAAGCCACAGAACCTTTTATCCAAACTAAAATTTTCTGACAAGCCCAATATTAAAAGCCAACAAAAAGTAGGGACATTCTGTTTGAATCCTGGCACACTGATCACCCACCCTCACTACTGTACTCTGTTCTATACCCTACTCACAGACGCCACCTCGAGCTTCTCCACAGAACCTCCGTTTTTCAAAACACAGTTTGGAAAACACTGCAGTAAGTTATTTGTCACAGTTTGGTTAAGTAAACAGTGTGTGTCTGTCAAATTGAGAGTTAAAATATATGCTGATTATTGAAATAATTAAAATATCACACAATGCCTTTTAAACACAAACACAGAGCAAAAACATATTAATGAACCCAAGCAAGCGTTAGTTTTTCTTTGGTGACTTAGGATCAAGGTCACCCCTTAGTGTTAATGAAGGCTAATATTCATCTGGTGCTTCTTCTGTGCCACACACATTATCAGGGTTATCTTTTTCAATCATGGAGTGGGGAGCAGGGCATATTATCAGGCCCACCTCACAGATGATAAAGCTGGAGCTTCCAGAGATTACAAAGTTGCCCAAGATCACATACTGAGCATAAGGACCAGAATTGAAAATCAGGCAGCTGGATGCCAAAGTACAAAGGCTTACCACTCAGAACTATCCTTGTGATAGTCTGGGGTCATAGTTATAAAAAATCGATGGGAAACATTCTATAGGGAGGCCAGTAAATGCTCTCTGTCTAGAAAAGTATAGCAAATGCTCAAGAGTTCCCAAACTAACAGAGTGACTTTTAGGCATCTTAACATACAGATTGTAAGTATTAGATGCTGCTGCTGCTTCTTTTTTTTTTTTTTTTTTGAGATGGAGTCTTGCTCTGTCTACTCAGGCTGGAGTGCAGTGGCACTATCTCGGCTCACTGCAAACTCTGCCTCCCGGGTTCAAGCAATTCTCCTGCCTCAGCCTCCCGAGTAGCTGGGATTACAGGCACCCGCCACCACACCCAGCTAATTTTGTATCGGTGTGGTGGGGTGTGTATTGGTTTTGAGATGGGGTTTCTCCAAGTTGGTCAAGCTGGTCTTGAACTCCCGACCTCAGGTGATCCACCCACCTCAGCCTCCCAGTGTTGGGATTATAGGCGTGAGCCACTGTACCCAGCCTTAGATGCTTCTTTAGTTGGTGGTTGTGTTACAAAATGGCTCTTTTTAAAAGGATGGCTCATTTTTATAAACAAGGTAAAATGTGATTTCTGCTTTTCAATTTCAAAAGTGCAGGAAGTTTCTTTGCTTTTGAAATCTGCAGCTGATCATCACAGACACGCCTCTCTTTGCAAGCGAATACTATTTTGTTGAAATATTAGCAAGGGCACAGCTTACTAGTTTTACTGAAGTTTCCAATAACTGGATTGTATGAAAAGGCAGCTGAGTAACCTCCAGATTTGGCATTTTCTGGTGCCGCATTATTGCCAAAACCAGCCTGATGTTTGAGGACTCGCTTATGTAGATAGATAGCCTAAAGACTTTGAGTGGTTTACCTCTTCTTGTCCTTAAATATTTGATAGATAAAGAGGAGACCAATACTAATATTGGCAGTGATTGGACGGAATAGAAACTAATGTTAGTACTATACTATGGCTAATTTATTATAAAACATGCTTGCAAAAATGTAAATATTCTCTGTTCCTTCTGATCCTATATGCTTCATCCTGTGAGTATTTGACCCATTATTAACTTACAGTTGAAGTTTTAAAATGTAAGAGGCTCCTATATACATAAGGTTAAATTTAGAAAAAAAATGTTTTTCAAGTATCATTCTTTTACCATTTGTATGCAGGGTAAATTGCTGTTGTATGAACATTTAGCCTAACAGGTGGTCTATGACCCCAAATGACAACACACTTACCAGATGTTGAATCTCATGTAACATTAATTTGAGTGCTAATTGTTCTCAATTTTGTGCTTATAAACCTCTACCTATGTCCAAAAAGCTCTGTGCCTCTGATGGATATAACAGTTAACCAGATTATATTACCCTTCTGTAGGAAAGTAGAATTGATTAAAAAAATGTCTTCTTTGCTCCTGTCATGTCGAAAGAAACTTGGGAGAAACAGATCTTTTAATGTATTCCTTTACAATTTATCCCAATTGGAGATGAAATTTATATGACTATGACTGAATTTATTATTTAAAAAATCAGTTTGCGTGTGTGAACAGCTCCAAATTTTTACCATCAGCAAAGTGGATGCTTTAAAAAATAATATCAAAGATAGATTATGCAGATTAAATTTCTCACAGAAATATAATCCTTCAATTTCTTTTCCCCCCAGACGAAAGATGTCAAACTTTCACTGAAAGAGGTAAACAGTTTTCCCTTCTTCAGAAACATCTTATTGTACTACGGAAGGCTGAAATTGACCACCTTGCAAGTCCTCAAGCTATTCTGGCTTCTTGACTTTTTGGTATTATTGTCCCCTCCTTAAAAATCATCTTCCTGGAGTTCAGCAGTAGTCTCTCTCTCTCTCTTTCTCTCTCTGACACACTCACACACACACACAGACACATGTTCCCCTTTCTCCTCCTGCCTTCTCATTCAGTGCTCCTCACAGCTGTCCCCAGCTCACTGATATTGTCTTCATACATACACCCTTGGGAATATCGCTAGTCTTGTGTCTTTGGCTACTATTTTTAACCAAAAAATTGAACATCAAAGCTACAGTCGCAGCTGGAAATTTCCACCAAATTCCAACATGGCATTTCCAAATACCTACTGGGACATTGCTATTTGCTCATAACTCCAAAAGTTAGTTAAAATAGAGCAAATATGTTCTTCCAAAGTGATTTTCATAATCTCGACTTCTCTTTTCCTTTTTCTTTCACCAGCCTGTTATGAGGATAGCCATTACTCACCCAATTATTCTGCTTAAAAATTTGAAGCCATTGTTGACTTTTCTTTTCTCTTACTCCCCATTTAGTGAGTCTCTCAAAAACTAATTAAACCTGCACATTGCAATACATCCCATATCAGCCTGTTTCTTTGCATTATCATTGCTATTGTCTTGGTCAAATTTCTCATCACATAACATCTGTATTATTGAAGAGTTTCCCCACCAGTCTCACTGCTACTAGTGTTGTTTCATGCCAATACATCGCTACGTCACCACTCGATGAGTATTTTTGATACATCACCTGCCTTTTTCACTGTCACATCCTCCCTCAGGAACTCTGGGGACTTTTCCTTTCCTGGTATTCAAGGCTCTCACCAGTGTGCATCTACTTCACAATCTATCCATTATTCTTACATTTTCTCTAGTATCAACCTTTATAACCAGCTCTGCTGATTTCACTGCCTGTGCTTATCTGGCCTCTGAAATTTGCTTGTGATTTCACACTCAGAAACAACTACCTAGTCTCCTCATTTTTTCTTTATTCTATCTATCACTGTCCTTCCAGATATGTCTAAGTCCCATCTAGCTCATAAAGGGTTTCCTGAATATTACAGTATTTTCCAATCTTCTATTCAAACTCTTTTTTTTTTGAGATGGAGCTTCACTCTTATTGCCCAGGCTGGAGTGCAATGGCGCAATCTTGGCTTACTGCAGCCTTTACCTCCTCGGTTCAAGCGATTCTCCTGCCTCAGCCTCCTGAGTCACTGGGATTACAGGTGCCTGCCACCACACCCAGCTAATTTTTGTTATTTTTAGTAGAAACGGGGTTTCTCCATATTGGCCAGACTGGTCTCGAACTCCTGACCTCAAGTGATCGGTCCGCCTGGGCCTCCCAAAGTGCTGGGATTACAGGCGTGAGCCACCGCGCTTGGCCTCAAACTCTTAAAGAACATTTATATTCACTCCAGAGTGAATCTCCTGTTTCATGGGGGCATGTCTTAACAACCTGACAAATCTTAATCCCCTTGAAGATTCCAGCTTGTTTGTTTGTTTTAATTTCCGGTTTTTATTTTTGCAGACAGGGTCTTACTCTGTCACTTATGCTGGAGTGTAGTGATGCAATCATAGTTCACTGTAACCTTGAACTTCTGGGCTCAGGCAATCTTCCTACCTCAGCCTCTAGAGAAGCTGGGATTAAAGGTACATGCCCCTATGCCCAGTTAATATATTTTTGTTTAATTTTTAGTAGAGATGGGGTCTTGCTATGTCGTTCAAACTGGTCTTGAGCTCCTGGCCTCAAGCGATCCTCCTGCCTTGGCCTCCCAAATCACTGTGATTACAGGTGTGAGCCATGGTGCCTGGCCACATCTTTAAATTATCTTCACGCCTCAAGCAACTAGCAGATGCTCAATCAACATTTGAATTTAAACACACATGTGAATTGAAAACACACATTCCCAAATCTTGAATTTTTAATGGTCCAAATGGGAATAGAACTGCAAAAAATCAAAACTAATAAAATATCTAGAGCTTCTGAGATATGATTTATTTTCTGATACTAAACTTAGAAAAAAAAAATCACGTTGTCTTTGTTCTTCATTTTGCCTAAAATGGGTTCTGTTCACCTTATGAAGGGTGAGTGAAGTGAAATAATTTGTACTGGGTGACTCAGTAGAGTAGATGCTGAAATGAACAGAGCAGCTTTGCTTGGATGGAAAAATTAGTTTCATAGTTGGCTTGCTGCAGCTTTTTCTTTGGGAAATATGAACTCAGTCACAAAAGACTGGATTAATGGGGAGAGTTTGGCTTAATGCAACCATTGGCAGCGCCAGAAAAACATCTGCAAAAATGTAAAATATAGACTGTAGATGAACAGACTCATCTATATGTGTGAGGGATAGCTGTATTTGTTATGTAGTTAAATATCCATAAAATACATTTTAAGCTCTATGGAAGTAAAGCACTAAGCATAGACACCATTGTTGTCTATATTTTCTCTTGGACACCTCATCCTAACCACAGCCAACAGATCATGAAGGAACATTGCAAAGCAGTTTCTTAAAAAGAAAAATCATAGAGATTTAAAAACTCTTTTAGAAAGATGCAGATTTGTTGGGTTCTATCATTACTTTTCTAGAAGTTTCATTTTATCCTCTATTTTCTGGTGTCTGTGTAATTTCCCTGCCCTTTGTCCATAACAAAATGTTCTAACATTTAGGTTAAAGCAAAATCTCATTTTTGAAGGCCCCAATTGTTTAGTGTGAGATAGGACCATGTAAGTTTTATGAGACTCTTTTTTAACTGATCAGTTTCAGACTTTTGTTTCTATAGTACCTTCATAATGCCAACACTTGGTCATTACTTCTTTCTCAATCATGTTCTGAGTTTTATTTTGTACTCTTTTTAGTGCTAATACTTCTATCTTGGAAGTTATCCACAAATTCCCATCAGTAAGAAAATAGCAAAAGGTGGCAACTTTGAAGCAAAGTTATTATTATTGCCCCCCATAAATAATAAAATGGTTTCTACTTTTAGAAACAGATAGTATATTTTGAGTTTTGTATTTGATGTCTGAGAAAGTCATATGTATACTATATAGATAATAAATTGTACAATAAATTATATTTCCCTTTGACCTTCATTGTAATTTCAGAGTTATAGACAGAAATAGAAAAAGCTGGTTTTCATTCCCACGATTCCTAATTTTCACTTCAGGTTGCTGGTCTACTTCTCCAAGATCAATTTTTGTATATTTAAGTTTTCTCTTGCAACACACACAGAAACTTAGAAAGACACATAATCCTGCAGGAATTTTACACACAGTTCATTTCTCTTTCATTTGAAATTCTTATTGATTCCAAAGTTTTATGTTTAATGAACTGTACTGGATCTTTATTCTGGGCTTTATTACACTGAAGCTCCTTGATCCTACTTTTATCAAAGTAGACTAGAGACAATACAAACATTAAAGTATGGCTGTTCCTCCTCAATATTTATTAGACTCACTATCATTGAAATAATACAATGTTGCTATAATTCCAATAAACTGATGTCTTGTTGCACTGTCTGAGAGTTGGAATGATCACTGGTTAATTGGCTATCTCTCCTCCTCCCCTTATTATTCCTTGGTTAATTCTCTCACTCACCTCCTACTCTAAAAGTGAGACCCAAGTGACAAAGTCAATAAATCCATGCCATTTCCCTCGGTCCCAGTGATTGGTTCAATCATAAGCATATTACGCAGTTTGGGCCAAAGGAAAAGAGTGGGCTTCTGGAATTGTGTGGAAGGGGCACTCCTGTTCCTTGGTACAGGGAGATTTGAGATCTGTAATGACATTTGAGAATGTTGCTATTTTATTCAAGAACCCAGCACTTGAGGGCATGGTAGAATTAGTGGAACACCGGGTAGAATTTGAGAATAAATTCTCAAGTTGACTGTGGAAACTGAGTGCTGAGAGACAGTAAGTGAGCTATTGGTTGGATCAAGCTGTGCTTAAAAGCAGTCCCACCTGTGGATCTTTATGTTATGTAAGTCAATGTGTTCCAATGTGTTCTGCCCCTTTAAAACTGACTTCAGTAAGTCAGTTTGAGCTGTAATTCCTACCACTTGAAACAAAAGATTCCTCATACAGGAGTTTAGCTAGTAGTTCAATATATCTTACACATAATGTAGGATCCTTACTATAGTTGAGATGTAAGACAGAGATGAAACTGTCATGTTGAATTTCTAGGAAGAAAGTTTTTCTTATTTAAGAAAAATAACAGTTGGGGGATTTGGAATTATTACTTTTTACAGCTAGCACAAATGTAGCAATATTGAATACATTCTGGTGATGCCATTATTACAACATTATTATAATATTATCACTGGTAACTAAACTTACATTTATAAATATAATAAAAATAATAAATGTTTAACATAATCTTTCTTGACCTAAATTATAATTACTATTTTCCCACTTTGGGTTAAATTCTACATCTCACAGAAAATGATTCTTTGGTAGTTAATTTAAAAATTGTACAATAAAAGTCATGTGATCTCAAAGCCTTAATTTTCCTTTCTATCCGGACTGGTAACCTATTCACTTGTTTGTTTGTTTATATTTCCCTTTGTTCTGGAAGTGTAATGACTTGCCTTACATAAATTAATATGAGATAAGAAAAAGTGAAAAGTAGCATGTTTGAAGAAAATAGATCAAAAGAAAAATTAAAAATAGATGATGAAGCCATAAGTAAGATTAATACACAAAATATATTTTATGAAATCCTGTATATTTGCTAAAAGAGGATCAAATATGTCATTCACAATGTTCTTAATTAAAAAACTTCTATAATCACAGAAAAGCACAGTGATTTCCTTTCCTGAGAACAGAGACTTTCTTTTTTGCTTTTTGTTGAAATTGGTTTATAAGTACTACAACTTTTCATGTAATAATCTGTATTATTAATGATAACTTAAAAACAAAGAATTATCATGTACAAAATTATTACTCATGAATTATCATGATTCATAAGCAAATAATCTTATCAGAAATTTCCTGCAGTTAACATATATACCAATTTTGAAAGCAAGGCTTTGATTTAGAACTTGAGATGAGATGCTGCTTTATATTTGGAAATCTAAAAGAACAGACACCTTGATATATAGATATTAGATATTGCTATGCACTCTTCACTATTAGTAGTTAGTTTGGTTGTGATGAAACAACTTTTAATCTGTTTTATTCCTGTTAACCTCAGTAACAAAATAACTGTTTTTGACCACTATTATTATTATCTATAGCTTTGGAACTTTAGGACAAAGTAATAAGACCTGAAATAAAAATGAGAGATATAAATATTGGAAGTAAAGAGATCACTGTATTGTTACTTAATAATAGATGGTTGTAGAAAATCCAAGAGGATAAACTGAAAATCAGTTAGTATAGACAAGAGTTCACTAAGGTGTCAAAAAAGAAAATATATAAAAATAAACATGTAGGATTTAAAGCTTGACATGGTGGTACATGTTTATAGTCCTACCTACTTAGAAGGCTGAGGTGTGAGGATTGCTTGAGGCCAGGAGTTCAATGATGTAATGTGCTATGAGCATACCTGCGAATAGCCATTCAAAAATAGCCATTGTTTGAGACCCCATCTCAAACAAACAAGCAAACAAGAAACCATGTAAGATGAAAAAACCCAAAATATGTAGATATAATAAAATATGCAGTATATTGAAAACAATGGTTTGATCCATAATAGCAAAAAAAAATTAGAAATAAGCTTAGCAAGATATATAATTTTGATAATTTGATTATCTAATTTACTTGACAAATATTTTTAGGCTCTTCTTGCAAGAATCTATAAATATATGTCAGACATTAGAATGAAAAGGTAAGATAATAGAGGGCATGGTGTTGTTTACTATTTGGTGCCTATAGTAAACAAGTAAACAGTCAATTATAATACAGCACAGTACATTATTAAATTAGGGTGAGATCGGGGTATGAGTAAAATGATAGAGATAAAAATTTTAATGATTGACAAAAGGAGAATAAACTTGTTTGAATTGTTTGGGGCCTAGACTAGAAATTTTTTTCCTCTGGGAATTTTAACTATAAGCATGTGGGTTAAGGTTTGAGTTTATGCTACCTGGGTAGTTTAGGAACTCTCATGTCTAGGAACAAACTGCTCTGATTGGTAACATTCTATGATATAGAAAAAGCGAAAGAAAATCCTCTGGGGAAGGATGCAAAATTACTGTAGACTGCACAGGATTCTCACAGATCAAGCCCCACTGAATTATGGCTTATACCTTACACACAAGAGTGGAAAAACACTCAAAGATACAATTTTCAATGAGTGGGAGGTGGTGTGGTATCATAGAAAGATGCTTGGTCTTTCTTCCTAGTTTCTGCAAAGCTCCTAAGACCTTTAGAATTACCTGAATGATAAGGATGATTGGAGTGTCTTTTGTTCTAATGTGGCAGCATTTGGAAGGCCTATAACAGCTTCCAAATGGGGCCGGTCACTAGAAAAACCAACCAACCTCCAAGGGAGGAAATAGAGACTAAAGACTGAGTTAATCACTAATAGTCAATTATTTAATCAATCATGCCTACATGATGAAATCTCAATAAAAACTTCTGAACAGCAGGGCTTGGAGAACTTCTGGGTTGGTGAACACATTGAAGTTCTAGCAGGGTAATATTCCCAGAGAAGGTATGAAAGCTCTGTGCGTCCTCTCTCCTCTGTCATACATTTCTCTATACATGCTTCTCTCTCATTTGGCTGTTTCTAAGTTGTATCCCTTACTTGCTATTATTTCATTGACTGTTTTTGTTGCTATTATGGTATCTTGTTGCTACTATGTTGCTAAATGGTAAATCCTGAGTTTTGTGAGTTGGTCTAACAAACTGTCAAAGCTGAGATGGGGATTATGAGAACCCTTGATTTATGGTTGCTTGGTCAGAAGCATAGGAGGCCTGGGACTTTATTTATTTATTTACTTATTTATTTATTTTTTGAGACACAGTCTTGCTCTGTTGCCCAGGCTGGAGTGCAATGGCATGATCTCGGCTCACTGCAACCTCCACCTTCTGGGTTCAAGCCATTCTCCTGCCTGAGCCTCCCAGGCAGCTGGGACTACAGACATGCATCACTACGGCCAGCTATTTTTTTTTTTTTTTGTATTTTTAGTAGAGATGCAATTTCACCATGCTGGCCAGGGTGGTCTGAAACTTCTGACCTCAAGTGATCTGCCTGCCTTGGCCTCCCAAAGTGCTGGGATTATTATAACTGGTATATAAAGTGGAGGGCAGTACTATGGGACTGAGCCTTTAACCTGCAGGGTTTCCAGGTAGTTAGTGTCAGAATTGAATTGCAATATTGAACACCTAGTTAGTGTCACAAAGCTAGAGAAATAGTGATGTGGAAAACCCTACACATTTGACATCAGAATATTGTGGGAAAAAAAATCACTTCAAAATTGGTGTCAGAAGTGGAATTTTCTAGAATGGCCCTGACTCACAGAAGCATGTGGTTTGGGAAGAGAAGGATGAAACGGTGAGGGAGGAGGAACTTTTGATTTGTTATCCATAGTATGGAGCAGCAGCTGTGCTTCAGTTAGTTACTAAACGTAAAAGTTACCAATGGAATTTAGAGGTGAATCTGATTCCCAGCCTTTTGGTTTGCTGAATACACAGGGTAATGCAAACTAACAGAACAAATAAAGTGTACAATCCATTGGCTATTATTATCTGTAAGAGCTAAAATGAAAGAAATTAAAAGTGACTGCTGGGTTAAAATTTAATGCTGAACCAAGCACAGATTTCAGTTGAGCTGAACTTCAGCCACTAGCCCCCGAAGTCTCTCAGGGGGAGAAATTATACAGGAATAACTGAGCATACCTCTAAGATCTCTGATTACTAAGAAGGTGGTCCACATGAGGAGAGGCCAAAACCAAGAAACTACTGAAACCAGGGGATAGAGTGTAAATATATATACCTGGGGGTATATTTTATTTTGTAGATCAGTGTCATCAGCTGCCTTTACTAAAATGCATTGTAAGAATGACTAACTTTAAAAAAAAAGTAACTTTTTAAATTTTGTAGAGTAGGAAGGCATGTTTGGGTGGATATAGGATCCACTGCTCACTGTGGAACCACTGCAGATGGGTATATTCCTGAAAGAACAGCCAGCCTGGTGGACTAAATAAAAGTGACTGTAAGATCTGTTTATCCTGAGAAGGGGGACTGTCCAACTCCCCCTATAAATGACAATTGGGATATCCCAGATGAAGCAGCTGATATGTTTCATATGCAAGCCATGTAAGATTGTCTTCATAATAATCAGGAGATTTATCCACTAAATATGCTCATTACCCAGGTCATGGTAAATTGGTGCCCATGTAACTTAACTGTTGCAAAATGGAGCAACAGTTCTTAACAAAATTTGCTTTCTCAGCTTCCCTTCACGGGTCTTACAGATGCTGTAAAAACATTAGATCATTTAATAACAGAATGAGGAGAGGTAGAAGGGAGAGGCAAAGGACTTGTCCCAATGATTTAGAAATTGTTAAATGGTTATTAAGAAATGGGGGGTGAATAAAGCAAACATTGATAGGAGGAAACAATAGGGAAGAAGGAGAGAGTCAAAGGACTCACCTCTGCAGGTGGAAATCTTTAAATGGTTATTAAGAAATGGGATACATAGATGAACATTGATGAGGATGAAACAAAAATCTTAATACAGCACTATATAAGGTTGGGTGGACCAAAGGGATCCTCTGCCAGTCTCTCAATAATAAAGGGCCCCAAACAAGTTCTAATTACCCCAATTTTAAGACAGAGCAGAGACCCCCTCTTTGGAGTCTGTGGGCCGCCTTAAGTATGAAAATGAGAAAAATATCTTGAGTTTCTTTAAAAAAAGTTTCAGGCAAATAGCTAGCCCTGAAAAGTACATAAATAACTTGATAAGCAAAAATATAATAGCTTAAAACAATAATCAAAAACGTTAGAATCACAGAACGTTTGGTTCTCCTATAAAACTTAAAAATAACATCTTAATCTATGTCTCTGAGTTGTTTTTCAGAAATCCAGATTCCCCCCCTCCGCTGCCCCTAACCAAATGGATCCACTGGCATATAAACCTCAGATAAGGGAGAACTGAGGACTAAACTGTAACCATGATTCTTGGTTCTAAATTTCCTCTTGAGGGGCCTGGAGGAAGTCACACCCACATGCCAGAGCTAACATTATTTTCTGCAGATCTCAAATTTTAAAAGAAAGCTTCTATTTGTTAACCAATTACAAATGAAAAAATCTTTAAATCCACTTATGACCTGGAAGCCCCTGCTTCAAGAAATCCTGCCCTTTAAGGCCAAAAGCAATGCATACTCTCCATGCATTATGATTTTGCTTATAACTTCTGCCTTTCTAAATTTACCCTTGCTTTTAAAAAAAAACCTGTTGCCTCTAATACATTGGGGAGTTTGGAACTTAAGTGTTAACTGCCTGATCCTTCTTGCTTGGTGCCCTGCAAATAAAGCCTTTCTTTCTTCTACTATAAACCTTGATGTAAATATCTGGTCATGATGCACCAAGCAAGTGAACCCCAGTTTGGTTCATAAAAGTGTGGGGATTTTAAAAAGCTGGAAGGCAAATATTACAATGAGAAACCTGGTCTGTAGTCATTTGGGGCAATAGACAGGCAGACTAATCAAAATAATTATTGACAGAAGGGCCAGAGTCTCTTAGCTTGACCCCCAGCTGCAAACCCAAAATCTTATGCAAATGAATAGGTAAAATGGTGAAGAAAAGGTTATGGAATTTTTTGACACAGAAGCATCATGCACTATGGTGCGTGCACATCATGCACAAAATTTGTTGGTAAAGCCCTAACACAAATTACAATTAGACTGAAAGAATATAGAAATGCAAGGGCTAAGAGTAATGTCCTTTTAAAATAATATTTGGTCTTTGTCCCCACTTCCTGACACAGCTTCTAAAATGACTGAAATTTCCTGAGTGATAGGGGCATCTTTTGTTATTCGTAACAAGCCCCTTTCAACCCTATCTGAGTATATGCTAATGAGGTGACCCTTGCTGCGCCCTTGGATAGCTTCAGGATGAGGGCAGTTTGGCAAAGAAATCAACCATGTGATTAGAGGCTTGGAATGTTCAGTTTCATGCCTCCCCCACCTCTGGAGAGAGGAGAGATGCTGGAGACTGAGTTAATCACCAATGACCAATAATTTAAACAAGGATGCCTGTATAATGAAGACTCCATAAAAACCCATAAAAGTTGGGGTTTGGAGACCTTCCAGGTTGGTGAACACATCATGGTACAGGAAGAATGGCACACCAAAGAGGACCTAGAGGCTCTACATCTCTCACCCCCACGATCTTGCCCTGCGCATCTCTTCCATTTGGCTGTTCGTGAGTGGTATCTCTTATAATAAACCAATACAAGCAAGCAAAGTATTTTCCTGAGCTCAGCAAACAAATTATTGAACATGAGGAGGGGGTTGTGAAAACTCCTGATTTGTAGCTGGTTGATCAGAAGTACTGCAACTGGTATCTGAAATGGGCACAGTTTTGTCATACTGAAGCCTTCAACTTGTGGGACCTGATACTAACTCTATGTGGATAGTTATCAGAATTGAATTGAATCTTCAGACATCCAGTTGGTGTTGCAGAATGGGAGAATTGGTTGGTTTTTGAGAAATACCCCAGAGATGGCAAAACAACAAATAGCAGAATTAGCATTCTGAGATCTTGAGAAATAGCACTATTAGATACAAAATATAAAATGTATTTAAAGTACTAAATATAATAAAAATCACAAGACTAAAACTAGATTTTTAAAAGTTGTTTTGAAAAAGATTTTAAACACATGGACACATAGAAGGGAAAAACACACACTGGGGCCCCATCAGACAAGTTTATCTATATAACAAACTTGCACATGTACCTCTGAACTTAAAATAAATGTTAAATTTAACAAAAGGGTTGGGCACAGTGGCTTATGCCTATAATCCTAGCACTTGGGAGGCTGAGGCAGGTGGATTGTCTGAGCTCAGGACAGAGCAGCCTGGGCAACATGGTGAAACCCTGTCTCTACTAAAATACAAAAAATTAGCCAGGTGTGGTGGTGCACACCTGTAATCCCAGCTACTTGGAAGGCTGAGGTAGGAGAATTGCTTGAACCCAGGAGGCAGAGGTTGCAGTGAGTTCATGCCACAGCACTCCAGCCTGGGTGACAGAGAGAGACTCCGTCTCAAAAGATAAAAACAAAAATAAAAAATTAATAAGCAAATTACATAAAAAAAGAAGACTTCAAGAGAACTTCTAGGAGTGGAAAAACAATTATTGGAATGAAAATCTTGAATCTACTAAGGAGTGATCTAGACAGAGCTAAAGGAAGTCATGAGAATGCAGATCTGAGAACATTTCAAAATGAAGCAGAGACAAGGACATGGAGAATTTAATAAGCAGCCTTGATGATCTGGAGGATAGAATAAATAAAAGTAACAAATGTCCAGTTAAAGTTCTTAAATGAGAGAATAGAGAGAATCAGGGACTAAAGTCTTGAAAAGGAAATGGATGACAGTTTTTCAGAATTTATGAAAGACTTGACCTCTTAGATTATGAACACAGTGACTAAGCAGGTTAAGAAAAAAACCAATTATACCTGGACACATCTGTAGTTAAACTGTAGAACTTCAAATGAAGACATGATCTTAAAAGCATCAGAGATAAAAGAAGATTATCTACAAAGGAATAAGATCTGACTTCCCAATAGCAATGACACAAGTCAGAAGACAGTGAAATAATATCTTCAAGGTACCAATATTTTAGATTAGAAATTTATAACCTGTTGAACTGTTATCTAAGAACTAGGGTGAATTAGAGACATTTTAGACAATCAGGAATGAAGGGAATATACTTCCAACAGACTCTCACTTTGGGGACTTCCAAAGGATGCACTTTAGAAAGAAGGAAATAAAATTCAGAAGAACTGAAATGTGAGAAAAATTTGGTAGACATGTGTATATAATAATTATAGATAAATGTTGACTATGTAAACACATTTATGACCATAATTAACTTAAGGATGGTGTCAGGGAAAATATCAGGTTGAAATAAATATATATTATGTATAATATTAGGGGGTGATTTTCATTAAAGTATTCTATGACCTTTATCTTCTTCAGTTGATAATCATTAAATTCCGATTTTGTTAAGATATCTGTGTTTACAATAACATGTAATGTTATTGTAAATAAAGAAAAAATGAATAAAAGAAATCTTGAAGCATATGAGAGAAGGCAGGTTAGGAGCAGGGAAAAAGTATGTGGACTAAAGCCTATAATATGGCAGAAATAAACCAAACATAACACAGAAATCAACAAAGATCTATTTAGTACTTACTATTTGTCAGGCACTATTTAAGCCAATGGTGAACAGACAGATTTCTGTGTCTCAGGAACTTATACTCTGGCAGAAAAACTCAATCAATCAACTCAGGAATTAGAATAAGCTTACTTATTCAAAGACAGAGATTGACTACATAATAATTAAATAAATAAAAAAGTCAGCTAATGTGTCATATTTAAGAGAATATTTTAACATGGAGCTATAAAATGTTGAAAGGAAAAGGATGTGTAAAAGAAATACTAGAAAAATACTAATCAGAATAAAACTAGTGAATTTATATTAATATCAGACAAAATAGATTTTAATACAAAAAAATTATTAACATTAAGGTGAAGAATGTAATTACATAACAATAACACACAATTAATGATCTTAAAACAATAGGCACATTGATGCTGAAACAAAAAGTGAAAATTGACAAATTATAAGAATAATTGACAAATCTACCACTATTTTGGATTACTTTAACATCCTTTTTTTTTCCTATGTACTGATGTCAAGTAGACAAAAAATTGTAGCATCTAAAAGGTATGAGTAATTTTCAAACTTGATCCATCTAATGAATACATTAAAAAACCTTGCATTCAACAATTAAAAAATGACATTCTTCTTGAGCACAAATGGTATATTAATGACAGCTGACCATATATTAGGGCATAAACCAACCTTAACAATTTCAGGGATTATTAAAATTTAGACTATGTTTTTGAACATGATGCAACTAGGTTAAAAATCAATAACAAAGATAGCTAAACATTTCTATACATTCAGATATTAAAAACTGTGTATTTAAGTAAGTCATGGCTCAAAGAAGATTTCACAATGAAAGTGAGAAAATATTTTGAGATGAAATACAATGAAAATGTTTTACAAAATTTTTAGGGCACAATAAAAATCATTCTTGGAGAGAAATTGATAGTCTTTACTAAAAATGAGGGAGAGTGTTGAAAATTATTGACCCCAGAATTCAGTGAAGAAAATTAAGCAATAAAAGAATAAGTTTCCAAAACAGGACATACAAGAAATAATAAATATAAGAGCAGAAAGGAGTTAAATGTAAGAAAAAGGATACAATAGAAAGGTTCGACAATGTTAAAACATCTGGCATAATATGAATAAATGACAACTTTTTAAACCTGATAAAGAATACTTATCAAAAATCTGCAGCAAACTTTATAGTTGGTGGTGGAAATTTAAAAATCTTAACTCTGGAACAACATGTGGATGCCTACTATCACTCCTTTATTCAACCTTGTGTTGTGTTCCTAGCCATAACAGTAGAAGATTGAACAAACAAACCGAAAAGAAAGAATGAATATCTAGGTACTGGAACAGGGATGGATTTCTTAAATATGACACCAAACTACAAGCTATTAGGCTGTGGTGGGCAGATCACTTGAAATCAGGAGTTTGAGACCAGCCTGGCCAACATGGTGAAACCCCGTCTCTACTAAAAATACAAAAATTAGCCGGGCATGGTGGCACATGCCTGTAATACCAGCTACTCGGGAGGCTGAGGTATGAGAATTGCTTGCACCTGGGAGGCAGAGGTTGCAGTGAGCCAAGAATGCGCCATTGCACTCCAGCCTGGGTGACAGAGCAAAACTCCATCTCAAAAACAAAAGCGAAAACAAAAACAGAAAGAAAATTATAAAATAACATTAAAATTTAAATCTCACTTCATCAAAAGTCACCGCAGCAAAGTCAAGCTTCTTAATGAGATAAAATATAAAAACTCCAATAAATCAATAATAAAACTATTCAAAAAACCCAAATGAACAAAGGGTACAAACATGCAAATTGTAGGAATAGAGAAATAGTAAAAATACCATTTTTATAAATTTGAAAATTTTTAAGAATTCTGTTTATTTTTTAAGGAAATGTAACCACAGGACAAATAATGACAACAAAGATGTTCACCCTAATTAACAGTCACGGAAATGCAATGAAAAGGCAACCTATAGAATGGGAGGAAACATTTGCAAATCATACATCTGACAAAGAATTTATATCTAGAATACATAAAGAACTACAATTCAAAAATAGCAACAAAAAACAACTCAATTAAAAAATCAGGAAAGGACTTAAACAGACATTTCTTCAAAGAAGACATAAAAATGGCCAATAAGCACGTGAAAGATGCTCAGCGTCACTAATCATTAAGGAAATGCAAATTAAAACAGCAACAAGATACCACTTCATATCTGTTAGGATGGCTATTACCAAAAACCAGAAAATAACGAGTGTTGATGAGGACATGGGGAAATTGAAACGCTCATGCACTTCTGGTGAGAATGTGAAATGGTGTGGCCACCACAAGAAATGACGTGACACTCAAAAAATTAAAAATAGATTTACCATATGATCCAGCAATTTATACACCAAAAACAATTGAAAGCAAGGAAATACTTGTATACCCGTGTTCACAGCAGTATGTTTCACAGTAGCCAAAAGGTGGAAGCACCAAGATTTTCTCAATGGAAAAATAGATAAACAAAATGTGATATACATATACAATGGAATATTATTTAACCATAGAAAGGAAGGAAAATCTGACATCAGCTACAACATGGATGAACTTTGAAGACATTATACTAAGTGAAATAAGTCAGACACAAATGGACAAATACTATATGATTCCACTTGGAGCTGTCAAATTCATAGAGACAGAAAATAGAATAGTGTTTGCTAGGGGATCGGGGGGGAGGAGAATAAAATGGAGAGTTATTATTTAATGGGTAGAGTTTCAGTTTGGGAAAACGAAAAGGTTTTGTAGACGGATGGTGGTAATAGTTGCACAATAATGTGAATGTAGTTAATGCCGCTGATCTGTACACTTTAAAAGTGTTTAAAATGGTACATTTTATGTTGTGTATATTTTACTACAATAAAAAAGGAGTAATAAACAAATTTATGATAGTGATTACCTCTGGAGGGGAGGGAGGAGATTAGGATCTGAAAAACCTTGGGAACTTCAACTATACAATACTTTTAATGTTTTATTTCTCAAATAAGGTGGTAATTATGTAGGCATTCATTATATTATTTTTGTGTCTTTTAGCATATTTCAAGTATTACATAACTAAAAAAATAGAAGCTTCTGATTCTTGTAATCTCAAAACAGACAAATTGGACAAACCTTCTTTCTGAAGACAACTAATATTCCTAGAAGAAATCTAAAAAGTAGAGTTTTCTAAGAACATCAAAGAGCTAATAAGAAGGAGGAGGCAGAGCAAGACGTCCAAACAGAACTCTCCAGTGATTGTCTCCCTCATGGGAACACCAACTTGAACAACTGTCCATACAAGAAACACTTTCATAGGAACAAAAAATTAGACGAGCCATTACAGTACTTGATAGTCTTGAATTGCTGATGTCACACCGCCCCCATTCCCTGGCAGCAGCCAAGTGGCGCAGAGAGAGACTCTGTGTGCATGGTGGAGGGAGAATACAGTAATTGTGGGACTTTGTATTGGAACTCGGTGCTGCCTTGTCACAATGGAAAGCAACATGGGGGCAGAACCCAGTCAGCATCCATGGAGAGAGCATTTAGATCAGCCCTAGCTAGGGGAGAATTCTCCATCCCAGTGGTCAGAACCTGAATTCTGGCTAGCCCCACCACCATGGGCTAAAGAAGCTCTGGGGTTCTAAATAAACTTGAAAGGTAGTCTAGGCTTCAAGGACCTAAATTCTGGGGTAGCTCTGGCACTATGCTGGGGTTGGAGTCAGTGGACTTGGGGTAAATGACGCTAGGGAGACACCGGCTGGGGTGGCTATGGGAGTTCTGGTGTCACTTCTCCCCCCACCACAGGTAGTGCAGCTCACAGCTCTGGGATAGACTCCTTCCTTTTGCTTCAGGAAGGGAGAGGGGTGAGTAAAGAAGACTTTGTCTTGCAACTTGGATACCAGCCCAGCCACAGGATAGGGCACTATTCTCTCAGACAACATTGCTAGACACAACCTGAGCTAGAGGGGAACCTGCTGCCTTGAAGGGAAGAACCCAGTCCTAGCAGGATTCAACACTTGCTGATTAAAGAGCACTCGGGCCTTGAGTAAACATCAGAAGTACCCAGGGAGTACTCACTGGGCACCTTGGGTAAAACCCAGGCCTGTACTGGCTTCAGGTGTGACCCAGCACATTCCCAGCTGTGGTAGCCATGGGAAGAGACTCCTTCTCCTTGAGGAAAGGAGAGAGAAGAGTAAAGGGGGCTCTGTTTTGCAGCTTGGGCACCAGCTCAGTCAAGCAGGCTCCTGTGGTTCCCAATTTCAGGCCTTGGCTACTGGACAGCATTTCTGGATTCACCCTGGGCTAGAGGGAAGCCTCCTGGCCTGAAAGGAGAGACCCAGACCTGGGAACATTCACCACAAGCTGGCTGAAGAGCTCTTGGGCCTTCAGTGAACATTGACAGTAGCCAGGCAGTACTAGCCGTGAGCCGGGGTAGCAATGGCCCCAGGGGGAGACTCCTTCTGTATGAGAAAATGAGACAGAAAAATGGGAAGGATTTTGTCTTTTGGCTTGGGTGCCAGCTCAGCCACAGTAGAACATAGCACCAAGAAGATTCCAAAGGTTCCCCTCTCCAGGCCCTGGAGTATGGACAGCATTTCTGGACTAGAGTTGGGCCAGCAGGGAACTCACCACCCTGAAGGGAAGGACGCAAGCCTGGCTGGATTCACCACCTGCGGACTGAACAGCCCGTAGGCCTTGAGTGAGTATAGGCAGTAGCCAGGTAGTGACTTGGTGGGTCTTGGGGTGGGACCCAGTGCTTTACTGCCTTTGCGTCTTATCCAGCGCAGTCCCAGTTGTCGTGGCCATAAGAGTGCTTGTATCACCTCTTCCCAAGCTTCTCCCACAGCTCAGCACAGAGAGACAGACTCCATTTGTTAGGGGAAAGGAAAGAGAGGAATTAGAGTCTCTACCTGGTCATCCAGGGAATGCTTCTGGATTTTACCCAAGACCACCAAGGTGGTACCTCTACAAGTCTGCCAGAGTCACAGTGTTACAGGACTTTGGGTGTCCCCTAATGCAGAGATGGCTGCAGGGACCAAAGATTTAGATCACAACACTCAATTCTTTTTAAATACTTGGAAAACTTTCCCAGAAAGGATAGGTACAAACAAGCCCAGAATGCAAAGGCAACAATAAACACCTCTTGAATAACTCTTCAAACAAACTCTTTATGCCCAATCATTGATAAACATCTACAAACATCAAGAACATCCAGGGAAACATGACCTCATTAAACCAACTAAATAAGGCACCAGGGAACCCACCTCGGATTTCCTTTATGTAATGCACACTCTTGAGTACATGTAGGTTTGACTCGATTTGTTCATATCTTTCCAGAAACACTTCTCTACATTAGCTTACGTTTGGCTTGCATTCACAAAATACCTGAACGACCATCTGCATTGTTTACAATAGCAACACAGTGGTGTGGGGGTGAAGGTGCTGATTAGAAATGGAATACTATGCAGCCATAAAAAAGGATGAGTTCATGTCTTTTACAGGGACATGGATGAAGTTGGAAATCATCATTGTTAGCAAACTAACACAGGGACAGAAAACCAAACACCGTATGTTCTCACACATAAGTGAGAGTTGAACAGTGGAACACATGGACACAGGGAGGGGAACATCACACACTGGGGCCTGTCAGGGAGTGGGGGGCATGGGGAGGGAGAGGACAAATACCTAATATATGTGGGGCTTAAAACCTAGATGATGGGCTGATAGGTGCAGCAAACCACCATGGCACATATATTCATATGTAACAAATCTGTACGTTGTGCACATGTATCCCATAACCTAAAGTAAAATTAAAAAAAGAGAAAAGAATGAATCATGCCTACAAGATCTAGAAAATAATCTCAAAAGTACAAATCTAAGAGTTATTGGCTTTAAAGAGGAAGTAGGGAGAGAGAGAGATTGAGGTAGAAGTTCTGCAAAATGGTAATAGAACTTTCCAAACCTAGAGAAAAATATCAATATTCAAGTACAAGGTTATAGAACACCAAGCAGATTTAACCCCAAGAAGACTACCTCAAGGCATTTAATAATCAAATTCCCAAAGGCCATGGATAAATAAAGGATTCTAAAAGCAGCAAGAGAATAGAAAGAAATAACACACAAAAGAGCTTCGATACGTCCGGCAGCTGACTTCTCGGTGAAACCTAACAGGCCAGGTCCAAGTAGCATAACATATTTAAAGTGCTGAAGGAAAAAGTATATTACCCTAGAATAGTGTATCTGGTAAAAAAATATCTTTCAAGCACGAAGGAGAAATTAAGACTTTCCCAGACAAACAAAAGCTGAGGGATTTTTCTCTTTTTTTCTTTTAATTTTTTTTAATTATTATTTTTTTGAGACAGGGTCTTGCTCTGTCACCCAGGCTGGAGTTCGGTGGTGTGATCACGGCTTACTGCAGGCTTGACCTCCCAGGCTAAAGTGACCCTCCTACTCAGCCACCTGAGTAGCTGGGACTACAGATGTGCACCATCATGTCCAGCTAATTTTTAATTTTTTTGTAGTGACGGGGGTCTTGCTATGTTGTTTAGGCTGGTCTTTAACTCCTGGGTTCAAGTGATTCTCCCACCTCAGCCTCCAAAGTGTTGGAATTACAGGGGTGAGCCACCATGCCTAGCCAAGCTGAGGGATGTCATCAACACCAGACCTGTCTATTCATAGGACAGAATATTACACAGCAATGAAAATGAATAAACTAATGCTTTTTGCAACATGGAAGAAGTTCATAAACAAATTATTGAGCAAAAGAAGTCAGATACAAAAGAGCATCTACTCTATATAATTTCATGTTTATAACATTTCAAAGCAGGCAAATTGAAGTCTAGAGTTTAGGAATAGATAGGTGGTAATGCTGTAAAGTAAAAAAGTAATTACTCTAAACTTTAGGACAGTAGTTACCTTGGTGGGGGTAGGGAGTTGTTTGGGATTAAGAAAGGGCCAGTAAAGGATATCTGGAGAGCTGGTAAAATGTTTTCTTTTCTGACTTGATGTTTACTCCATAATAAATTAGTTAAGCTGCATTTAAAAATGGATTTTTATATGTGTGTGATACCATAAAATGTTTTAAAAAATAAAACTACTAAAAGCAATAAATAAATAAATAAATAAATAAATAAATGGGTTGGATGGGGCTTTATCTTAGTTGTCAAATGCAGTGATTATTTGTAGACTATAAGATCATTAAGAAAATGCTAATGCTCATAAGTTGTAGATTATTGTGAGTCAAGTATTCGAGGAGAAATAAATAGGATTTAGATGCTGAATATGCAAAGAATAAAAGATAACGCTACAAAATAAAAAATTTGTAATTCTGTGCAACATTGACTTCAAAATTTTTTAAAATTCTCAATTTAAAATTGTTATATACTACTGAGAGTTCAGTCTTCAGGGATTTTAATGCTCGGCTGCATGATTTATTAGACTGCAGCACCTAATGATTAACTATATTGTTATAGAGAGGCTACATTAGAAAGCATAAGTAAAGTGATTCAGGAAAAATAAAGTGTTAACAGTTGAGCACTTACCTCACTCATATTGAGAACTCCCTCACCTGCTAAAATGAGTTCTGCTTGTTTGGAAATGGTCATGGGACTTTCTTATGTAGACTGAGATAGTGGGGATGGGTAAGAACCTGAGAAACTGGTAAGACCATCAAGAATGACACTGGAAGAGACTCATCAATTCATGAGGGAATAAATTTAAAGGACATACCTGGAGAATTTTGAGTAGGAAAGGAAATTGAGGGAAGCTGCCATGTGAATGTTTGTGTTTATGTACATGTGCATTTTACAAGGTTTTGCTGAGCATTACGGATACAATACTTACAATATCTGTTTAATTTCTACCACATACCGCATTACAACTGCCCTACCCTACCTCAACTCATGGGCTTTCTTGAGAGGTGGAAGGAAAAACTTACATCACTTCCACTTGTTTTTGGATTATTGACTGCTGTTTCTTTAAACGCAACCTGCCTGCCTTCTTCAGTAAGATCCCCTAGGACAATATGCTAAGCAAGAGGTATTATAGTTTCAGGGATTTCAGGTGCAGTGGATGATGGAGACCAGAGGCAAACAGCACTATCACCTGCTAATGCAAAGGACAAGTGAACTGCTGGTTGAGAAGTGGTTACATGGAGGTGAACTCCATTAGATGGAGCAATGCCAGAGCACCACGCTTCCCATTGGGAAGGTCAACATTTTAATATTTTAAGAACAGAGAATTTAGCCCCATATGTGAGGGATTTCTTTACCTTGGGAATGATTTTCTGATTCTAAGAAGAATTCTGTGGCGCAAATATTAGATGATTTATCATCTTATAACCAACCCGACTTTAACACTTTCATAAATATTGGGGATGAAGACTGTTTAATTCTATAACTTTTTCTATTTGAGAAAACTAGTTACAAAGAGGAAAATAGTTTGATTTTGAAAACTCTTGATCATGATAAAATTACAATAATTTAAAGAAGAAAGAATAAAATGAGAAATGTTAACTTCATGTTTTAGAGACCATAAGAATGTATTATTCTTACTGGTAAATGATGACTGAACAAGAACAAGGTTATAAATTTCAATGAAAAGTTATTTTTAAAGGTCTATTTTAAAACAATGTATTATTTATCCAAACATACATATTTACTCTTGGGATTCAAATTGCATTGGAAAGACAAAATATGACTCTATCCACCTAAGTGTTAAAGTAATTGATATCTGATCCAGAAAACTTTCCTATTAAACATTACTAACCACAGATCCATTACTGATTATTTATTTACTTAGCAAATAAATCTTGATATTTTCATCAAGAGGAGACAGGATATGCTGATTGTATTACTTTATTATTATTAAAATACAACCATGCAAGAATAAGAACTATGCAGAATTGCATTATTTCATTGGAATATATGAATAAAAATCTCAAGTCAAATCTTTATAAGTGAAAACATAAAAATTCTGGGGCTGGTACATTATTATTTGTTTTATATACCCTGACTACTCTGTATGAATCAAGCCAGGTTTTTTTCTTAAATAATAAAAATGGATAGCTATACTGCTAAAAAAAAATCAGTATTGTTTTCTCCATGAAATGTAATACAATACAACTCTATTATAATATGACTTTAAGATTTTGGTGGGTTTTATTATATTCCTGAAACAGAAAAGGATGCACAGTAAGTTCCTGAGCATGTATAAACCTGGTTATTCTACAAGGCAGATTTGAATTTTAACTCTCCCTCATCAGTCTCATAGAAATTATATGGGTAATATAATCCTATACCTGCCACTGAAGGTGAATGGATTTTCTCATGATAAATCACTGTAAAGTTAATATATAATGTGATTGGCTTATTCAATAAAATTTTTTTTAAATTTAAACCTAAATACATTTCAGAATGAGTTAATTTTATCCTTTTCCCCCTTGTGTCTGTTTTTCCTGTGGAAATCCCCGACATGGGTGACTGTGAATTGGGGGCTGGCTGGAGAGAAAATATTGCCTGGAGGAGGTCCATTGTGACTACTCTTCCTGCTCATCACCAGCACCTCTGCCAGCTTGTGCTGGGCTCACGGCACTGTCACGTGACCAGGGAACAATAAACTCAACACTCTCTATGCTTGATGAAGGTGACCTAAAGTTGGGCAGAGTTTCTGAGTTGGAGGTTTGCTTGCCAGCCTCCACTGGGCGAATTAAATATGCTAGTCTCCAAGTTTTAATGATAATAATTACTTCTCCAGCAAAACTTTGATAGGTAGACTCTTCTTCCAAAATCTTCAAGGTACAGATTGTATGACCTTCATCTGTTGATTATTTATTTAGATGACTTCTATAATTTAGAAATTCTTACATATAGCCTCCATTTCTCTTGCTGCAGTGAAAGCTTGATAATTGCATTTTATCTCTTGGAGCATCAGTATCTCTCTGGAAACATTATCTTTCTGTGGGTGGGTACAAACACATGTTTATGAAAACATCATCTGTAGCTGTCTGTGGAGAGGGGAGTGTGAGTTAGAAGAATAGATGGATGTACAAACGCTGAGTATTTTTGAGGATGGAGTAGGCTGCATGTGGATGAGTGTTTATTTGATCGAGTTAGCAAAAACTTGTTGTATACACTGTAGTTGGAGTAGGAAGCTGCCTACTTGTTATGATGCAGGGCAGATAAAGATGTTAAAGTTACCAGATTTAACAAAGAAACTCCAAATTTCAGTGGTCTAAAGAGAGATAACTGTGTTTTTTGTTCATGTGGGTATTCAGAGTGTTCAGAGGGTGACTATCTACACAGACATTCAGGAATCTAGCTCCTTTTGTTTTGCAGCCCCTTTCCATGCTTCTCTCTACTCAGCCAGTGGATGGGGAAAGACAGTTTTACATAGGGGGGCTTTATGGGTCAGGCCTGGATGTGACATATATTATATCTGTCCGTTTTCCCTTGACCATTACTCAGTCAGAAATCTTCATCTAACTGGAAGGGAGGCTGGAAATGGATTCTAGATTTATGACCGAGGTAAAAAGAAAACAGTTTCGGCTGGGCACGGTGGCTCATGCCTGTAATCCCAGCACTTTGGGAGGCCAAGGTGGGAGGATCATGAGGTCAGGAGATAGAGACCATCCTGGCCAATATGGTGAAACCCCGTCTCTACTAAAAATGCAAAAATTAGCTGGGTGTGGTGGCGTGCACCTGTAGTCCCAACTACTTGGGAGGCTGAGGCAGGAGAATTGCTTGAACCCGTGAGGCGGCAGTTGCAGTGAGCTGAGATCATGCCACTGCACTCCAGTCTGGTGACAGAGTGACACTCCATCTCAAAATAAATAAATAAATAAATAAACAAACAAATAAATAAATAAATAAATATAAAACAGTTTGGTAAACAACTAGCCAGTTTTTGCGATATTAAGTGGCAACAACCTCTATTCTCAAACTGCTCTATTTATCCTACCTAATTCTTTTAATTACAGTCAGCCTTCTATTCCACAATTAGAGCTTTGGTTTTAGATGAAAATTTTCTCTGGGAAAAGGGAAAAATATAGTCAAATATTCATGCTGAAGTATAAGTTACTAAAGTCGGATCCTTTCTTAGGAGCAGGTATATTCTCAGCACCACCTAGAGTACTGTGTAAATAAATGTTCGCTGAATAAATAAATAGATGAACAACCGCCCTCACCCCCACCCCCACCCCAATCTCCATTGTAGACCCTCTTCTTGTCCTAAGGGTCCTGGCTTGCTGGAGCATGCAGCAAGGGAAAAATGGCAGAGTAACATAGCCAGTTGAAGAGAGGGCTACGATGACTTCCAGTCTCCTCTGGAATGGAGGGGATTTATTGAGTAAGACTTAGAAAATGGCTGGGTTCACAAGTCAGCAGTCCAGCAGTAAGAGGAAATCTCAGAGAGTGGCTCTAGTTTGGGCCAACTGGTATGGTAAGGGTGGTTGGTGTACATATGAAGAAGCAACTACACCAATAAACAGAATGGAGAATCCATGTAGGTGTCTTGAGTCACTTAATGGGCCACATAAATGAATCCATGAGGTCCTCTTCAAGACACCAGAGCTGATCTCAAGTACCACCAGCCATCTGATAAGCAGCTGTACCAGCCTGCTACAGATTGAGAAGAGGATGTCTCCCTCATGTGTTCACTGATCCTTTTGGACATGGGGTATGCTTGAGGTCTACGAAAGCTAAACCAGACCACAGGGAGAAGAAAAACCCATGAAAAGGAGAAGGAAACTGGTGAATGTGGTTAGATAGGTTCTAAAGATAGACTAATTTTAGAAATGACTGGATTATATGGAGTGCCCTGGGATGAGACAGAATATATTTTGGCTCTGGGCAGAGCAAAGAAGAAAATAGGTAGGTAAAATGTATAGACTCTTATGTTTGCACACATCTACTGTGTGACTGTGTAGTCATACTGGTTGCATGAACACATGTTACAATAAACAGCTGAATAAATTTCCATCAGGATAGAAGCTTCTTAAATTCTATCTACAAGGCTGATAATAGGAGGATGCAGTAGTTTGTTCTCATGCTGCTAATAAAGACACACATAAGACTGGATAATTTATAAAGGAAAGAAGTTTAATTGACTCACAGTTCCACTGGCTGGGGAGGCCTCACAATCATGGTGGAAGGCAAAGGAGGAAGAAAGTCACATCTTACATGGCAGCAGGCAAGAGAACTTGTGCAGGGGAACTCCCATTTATAAAACCATCAGATCTTGTGAGACTTATTTACTACCATGAGAACAGTATAGGGAAAACTGCCCCCATGATTCAATTATCTCCACCTGGCCATGCCTTTGACATTTGGGGGTTATTACAATTCAGGAAGAGATTTGGGTGGAGACACAGCCAAAAGATATCAGAGGATTCTGGTTTTTGGAAACTGCCAAGAAAACAAAGTGTCTACTCTTCTAGGCCCTATCTGTCTTTATGTTACTTACTTCTTAGTTATTACCTTTGGCTACTGATACAGCTCTAAATACCTCTCTGCATCTTCTGGGAGAAGCATCCAGAGCTAAAAATAACACCTGACCTTTCCTCTTCCCATGCTGTGTGCCCTCAGCCACCTTGGAATTGCCTAGGGGAAAGAGTTATACCTCCGAGACTGTGCACATACGGTTAGTAACAGTTGTTTCACCATTATTCCAGCAATGGCTTTGGGGAAACCCTTTAATAATTTGCAACAGAGGTAAGTAATGTCACCAATGCAGTAGCATTGTTAAGCCAAAGCACAATTTCCACAGAGCAAAGAACTTTATCAGTCCCAGTGAAACTTAAATTCTAGACTCCTTTCTCTACCTCACGTTCCTCCTCCAGAAGCTGTCTTTTCTATCAAGATTCTCATATAGCACTAGCATACTCTAGCAGTTAGTAATTATAAAATAATAGAAACAATCATTAGTAACTTATAATTATCTTCTCTCCCAAAGTGTAAGATTCTTTAGCATGAATCGTCTTGCCAACAGATCATAATTCATCTTGATAACAGGTTTGATGGAATTACACGAGACATGAGTCTGGCTCATTAATGTTATTATTGTTTTTAAACTCTTGGCAGTGGTGCTTCTGAACTATTAATTAATCTTCATGACTGCTCTGTGAAATAGGTTAAATATAACTAAATTTATTCTACCAGAAGAGAAATTGGCAAACTGGTGATCTCCTCAATGAATTTCTCTTCATTACCAATGGATCTGGGGGTGGAAATGGAAATAACTGAATCGGACTCATTTTTCCATAATGCTAGGTAGATATGACTTTTATGTGCTGCTAGTGTATGCCCTCCAAAAAATCCTTTAAATATCCATAAGAGTAATGAATAATTTGTAGCAATTAACAAAAAAATATGAGTTTGAAGACTTTTTTTTAACCTACTTTCTTATGAAATGCTCAATCAGCACAAATGGTTACTATGGCCTGTATTGTGCCTTCTTCTCTTCCCTTTCTCTGCCCTCAAATTACCATTTTTCCTTAGGGATTTACTATTCAGTCATCACTAGTGGGATTTATTTAACATCTTTCTTCTGAAGAGCAAGAGGGAATGTGGAGAAAAATATGAAATCCATAGGACCCACATTTAATGTTTTTGTCACATGGAAATAGTGTAGCTTGATGGCATGTTCATGGGTTCACATCCAAGGCCTGTCTAATTTGCTGTGCATCTTTGGAAAAGCTATGTGTCTTCTCTGGTTACTGTTTTCTTGTTCCTAAATGGGAAGCACCTTATCTCATGGATTATGGGAATAACAAGAGATAATGAATGCAGAGTGTCTGGCGCCTTAAGTGTGATCAATGATAGAGTATATTATTAACATTATAATTCAGTGACTCAGCCCCAAAGTTCTGAGAGAAGGGATGAAGGGGCCTGAATAGAAGGATGCAATATCAGGTGTATGCATTTAGAGATTTTCTTAACACGGGGGTCATTGTCGAGTAGTTCCTAATTTAGTGCCAAAAAAAATCCTCCCCTTAAACTAAAATAACATTTGATGCACAGTAGGTAGTACAAAATATTTTTTGCATAAATGAATGAGAACAAGTGATTTCCAAAGATGAAAAAGGGAAAAAACATCATACCAGTGGTTGTGTCCTCTGTGGGACCCTTAGCTCTCCAGATCTCATTTGAATACCAGTGATTCAAGAGCATAAGGAGAGAAGGTTTGAGGTATGAGATAGATGGGGGAAAAAGTAAAAATAGTAGGGACTGGAAAAATAATCCATCAGCAGGAAAATACTATAATCATCTGATTATCCTTTACCAATAAAGGATAAAGGGAAAGATAGCATTTTACCACAGGTCATTCCTCCATTTTTTTAAATGTTAGATTTTCTAGGTTTTATCCCTACTTCTTAAAATATAGAAAGAAAGTACAAGGAATATTGTGCTAGAACTATAAGGCTAGCCCTATTAAAACCTTATAAATTACTTTCCATTTCAAATCATCAGATTAAAACAGCATACTCCTAAAACAGAAGCAATAAACTAATAAACCAGAAAGAACCCTGTATTTGTTTTATTGGAAACAAAATATCAGCTGATAACTCGAAGATATTGAATCTTACCTGTGTAGATATACTCTGCATATGCAGGATGAGTTTTTGTGAAAACATCTTTTACTTTTTCTATTTTATCAGCTCTTATTTTTGTCGCAAATGGTGTGTACATAACTGAGAAAGATTCAGCTCTGGTGATGGCTTCCTCAATCATGGCCTAAGATGAAACAAACAACCCATTTGGCATCAATAACAATACATGACTTTTTAAGAATGTAAAAAATATAATTACCTTTATGGATGACTTAAAAATCTATATACTGTACTGCAAAGATAACATATTTTGGTCTTGAATATTCATTAGAACAAAATTTTAATTAGTTCTGGAAATACTATTTCATATTAAGAAAACCAATTAAATGAAGGAAGTTTGTAAACAGGCACCTCTAAACTGAGCTTGTTTTAAGATAAAAATATAAATTCTATTTCCTAAGGTGTCATTTTTTTTACTTGATTTTAAAAGTCAAATTCTTAAGTCTGACATAATTAACTTACTCTTGAGCAGACATTGGTGAGCAATTTGTATATGGAGAGATTTCTTTTAAAAAATAAATTAAATATCTAAAGTATATTCTGTAAATAACACGGCGAACTAGACAGATGGTATTTTTTGTTTTCTTTTTCCAATACCTGGGAAAGCCTTTTGGAATTAAAAATATCCTTCCTCAGCTTCCTCCTAGAAAAGCTTCCCTTCCCTCCAGATCACAAGAGCAGTTTAGGATGGTTTTGGCTATTTAAGAATTTCTTTACATTATTTTTGCTCATGTACCATTCTTGATAAAGCCCAGCCATCATCCTCAGCTTCCTGTTTTAAATAGGTCCATTACTATTTGTAACAGACCTAAAAGAAAGTTATGTGAAGTTTTAAAAGGAATTTATTCCTTTCCTACAACTTTTCCTTCTAATGAGGCTTGCAAATTGAATAAAATGTGGAAGTGTCTATGGTTACCTCAGTTTTTTAATATGGCATAAAAGCATATTATAAAACAATCCATTTTTATTTATAGGAATGAAATTCTTCCAGACAAATAAGGTGCCAACAAACAATAAGGAAAAACAATAGATATAAGCTTTTCAACAGAGAAAAAACCATTTAACAAACAACAATTTACATTATTACCATCATAGTATTTTGAAAACAAGTTTTCCATTGATAATAAAAGCAACAAGGAGTTGATTTTAAACTGAGAAGTCCAAATAAACTTGTTCATTGCTTACTTCATTTCTTAGTGACTTCGAATGCCTCTATGATCATCTACATTGCTTTTAAAAGAGCAGCTTTGCAATAATTTTCTGGATGCAAAGGGTCTTCCTTTCTCTGAGATTAGCTTTAAAATTATGTAAAAATTAGTGGACAAATTTCTCAATGAAATTCAACAAATTATTGGATAATTGAATGCTAGAACTTACATTGCCTTCAACATTGTCCTGTTCAAGTTCAAGGAACTGAATGGGGAACAGAAAATACATAGCAGTTCTTCCAAACCCGGAGCCAGCCCTCAGATGGAGTTAGTGATGGAGTGCATGGCAAATAAAGGAAGAGACAAGACAAGGAATTGCTGAATGTGGAGACCTGGATGCCAGCTTTGGAAGGCTACTGGGGATAATGCAGGCAGCAGGTCTGGGATTGAGTTGTGGATTAGGAATTCAAATAAGGTGTTTAGGCACCAAGTATTAGTCCTTCAGCAAAAATGAAGATCCTTTATACTGAGGAGGAGGAATAATTCCTCCAGTTTGGTGCTTACCTATGTTCACTGCTGGAACTGATTCTGGGATGGCCTGTCCAGACCATCAGGCGTGTGGTTGCACAGGCATGTGTGCAGTGATGTGCCAAGGACGAAAGCTGCTCTAGACCTCAGCTCTAAGGTCATGGCTGACTTTACTGCCTTTGTAAGCTTTTGGTTCCCGTATCAGTCTCCTAGGGTTGCTACAAAAAAGTACTACCGACTGGGTGGCTTAAACAACAGAAATTTATTTTCTCACAGTTCTGGAGACAGGAAGTCCAAGACTGTGGTGTCAGCAGGGTTGGTTTCTTCTGAGGGTCTCTCTACTTGGCTTGTAGATGGCTGTCTTTCCCCGTGTCTTCACATGGTCATTCCTCTGTGTGTGTGTGTGCGCGCATGTGTGTTTGTGTGTGTTCTAATTTTCTCTTTTTATAAGCATGCACTCATGTTGGATTAGGGTTCACTCTAAAGCCCTCATTTTAATGTAATTACCTGTTTAAAGATTCTGTCTCCAACTGTGGCTGAGTGTGGGCTAATGGAATGTAGTCTCACTATGAGGTACTAGGGGTTAGGACTTCAACAGATGAATTTTGGAGGCATACAATTCAGCCCGTAACAGTTTCTAACTCATAAACAGCTTTCTGATGGTCTCTGAATATCTTGCTGAAGGGTATTTTGCTTTAATTTCTGGATTAAAAAATTTAGCAAAGGTACCTAATCCTCCAGTTTGCTTCCAGAAAGACATTAGCGATATCCTAGTCAGGCCAGGATAGAAGAAAACACTCTCTCCACCCCATTTCTTTTCCAACTGCTGGCAGCTTAAGTGACTGCTGGCAGGGTAGCTTGGCGAAGCCATCTCACAGTGGGGATGGTAAGACTCGTGCCCAAGAACCTACACCAGCTTTTTAAAAAGTGGCAGAAGTGTAGGTTTTCATGTGGCAGCTTGATCTGCTCGTTGAAGGATCTGTACTCTTGGCTTAATGCTCAAGGCGTTGCCTTTGGGCCTTAACAGGGCTCTCACTTAGGAGGGTATGCGCTGGAGAGTGGCCTCCCTCTTTCTCCACTGAGAACCAATAGAGATGGGTTCTTCCATGGATTCTGCCCTCCAACCTGAAGATGATGGGTAAGGAAGTGGGTGAGTAAATAGAGAGTATGTAATTTACAAATAGAAATTGTATTCTCCATGGAGATGTTTCTTAAAGGAAATTATTATAGCCCCAGGAAGAAATAGTACAACATAGAGTAGAAATGAGAATACAGATGACCCTTGCATCGGATCCTGAAACATCCTTTTGTGTTTTAATGTACTAATATTTCTTATTCTTCTAGAGACAGACAATCTTGAGGCTGTGAGCGTATCCTACGTTACTGTTGTAAAGAAATAGAGTAATATAACATATATATAACATATATAACATATATATTTTAGCATTATTGGTATTGAATAGCATCATTGAATAACTAACTAGTGAAATAATCTAGAAAAAACTTAGCCTTTGTGTTTAATTAAAATAGTAGGATTTTTTTTTGACCGTTTGTGTTTAGACACCAAAGATTAAATTTTCATTTTGTGATGGTAATAATTTGGCAATTTAGAGTTAGACTTGTCTTTTTAAAGAGTCTAATATGTGTAAATTAAAAAATTATACTTAAAAACTAGAATGATTTGATATAATCATAGACATTAAAATATAAAAGATAGATTTTAATTTACTTTTTATAAACAAAGATTTTCCTTGATTTTGCAAATAAAGGAAGAGACCAGACAAGGAATTTCTGGTTGTAAAAAATAAGCTATACTTAAAATGGAAGCAGATTTCAAATGATACTTCTTAATTTGACATAAATATTCTGTAATTGAATCATTCTTTCTGGACCTGTGAACTTCTCTGATGTCAGTAAATGTTGCACGTGTGCAGAGAATGGAGAAAACAATCAGTCCTTGTGCCCTGTTGTTAAATGTACATTGCTGTTAATTATGTTTTCTCTGCTGTTACTCAAAAATAAGCTGTGAAATTAAGTGTTTACATTTGGGAGTTAATAACTCTCTATTGTTACTCTCACATTTATCAAGTTTTAAAGCCAAGTTACAAAAACCAAGAGTGTATGTGGGCAGCTCATTTTCTCTACAAACAGTAACTTATAATAATTTCTCTTTGTACTGTAGCTTAGTAAAAAGAACCCCTTGCTACCTTAGAAATCAACTTGTCCAGGATGACTGTACAAGAGAGACCACGGGAGAGAAAGGAGAGATATTCCATCCAGAGGAAAAGAAAAGCAACAAAAGTAGAGGGAAACATGACCAGCAAAAAAGAAAGAAACAAAATTTGTCTCCCTTATCTAAACTTAAGAGGGCCGATTCTTCCTGGTAAAATTTTAAGAGCACTCAACGTAGCCAGAATTAAGCTGGCAGAAACTATAAACCTCAAACATTTTTGGGATGGTAGAATTATGTAACTTTCTTTTCTTTCTGTTCTTCTTTTCTCCCCTCCCCTTCCTTCCCCTCCCCTCCCCTCCCCTCCCCTCCCCTCCTCTCTCTCCCTCTCTTTCTTCCCTTCTTTCTTTTTTTTCTTTTCTTTTTAGACAGCTTCTCGCTTTGTCACCCAGGCTGGAGTGCAGTGGCCAGATCTCGGTTCACTGCAAGCTCCGCCTCCCGGGTTCACACTATTCTCCCGCCTCCGCCTCCGGAGTAGCTGGGACTACAGGCGCCCACCGCCTCGCCCGGCTGGTTTTTTGTATTTTTAGTAGAGACGAGGTTTCACCGTGTTAGCCAGAATGGTCTCGATCTTCTGACCTCGTGGTGCCCTCCCTCCCTCCTTCCCTCTCTTCCTCTCTTTCTTTCCCTTTTTTTCCCTTCCTTCCCTTCCTTCCTTCTGGAGGAGTTGGGTAAATTTAACTTTTGAACTACATGCTTGGTGAAAGTGGTTTAGTAAGAGGGAAACTTGTCACTTAAAATTAGAAAATGTGGTGATGATTATTATAGACTATCATCAAATTATTCCTTTATTGCTTCCAGTCTTAGGGTTGACCATAATCAGAGTAAACTGATTTATTTAGAAGATTATATCTAGAAGGAACATTAGGAATCTTCCAGCCCAATTTCTTGAGATTTGGAGAGGTTTAAGTGACTTTGCTAAGGGCTTTTTTTTTTTTTTGAGATGTAGTCTTGCTCTGTCACCCAGGCTGGAGTGCAGTGGTGCGATCTTGGCTCACCTCAACCTCCCACTCCGGGATTCAAGCGATTCTCCCAACTCAGCCTCCTGAGTAGCTGGGACTACAGGTGCCTGCCACCATGCCCGGCCAATTTTTGTATTTTTAGTAGAGATGGGGTTTCACCTTGTTAGTCAGGCTAGTCTTGAACTCCTGACCTCAGGTGATCCTTCTGCCTCAGCTTCCCAAAGTACTGGATTACAGGCGTGAGCCACCATGGCCGGCCATCTAAGGACTTATTAAATGACTTTAAAAAATTCTATAGAATTTAGAATTAGGGTATCTAATATTGTATTTCACTTTCTTTTTTGAAAATTATGACTTTACCTCACAGGCACATAATAGGCATTTTCCAGACTCCCTTACAGTGAATCATGGCAGAATGTGGACCAATGGAATGGAGGCGGGAGAGACATTAACTTTCTTCAGGCCAGGCCCACGAAACTCTGCCTAGCATAATCCTCTATTTTCTTTTCCTGTCAGGCTGCCTTAAGAAAGAGGACTCAGCTGGGCGTGGTGGCTCATGCCTGTAATCCCAGCACTTTGGAAGGCCAAGGCAGGCAGATCCTTTGAGGCCAGGAGTTTGAAACCAGCCTGGCCAACATAGTGAAACCCTGTCTCAAATAAAAGTATGAAAATTAGCCAGACGTGGTGGTGGGCGCCTGTAATACCAGCTACTTGGGAGGCTGAGGCAGGAGAATTGCTTGAGCCCAGGAAGTGGAGGTTGCAGGAGCTGAGATTGTGGCCACTGCACTTCAGCCTGGGTAACAGAGTGAGACTCTGTTTCAAAAACAAACAAACAAACAAACAAACAAACAAAAACAGAGAGGACTCACAGGTGGGAAGGAAGATGGCACTACAGAGTGGAAGCAGTGTCAGTTCCCAAGTTGCTGATTAGAGTAGATCCAACCAGAAACACCCATGTTGCACTACGAGTGAGAAATCAAATTTATTGTTTTGTTGTTTTAAGTTTCTGAAATTTGGGGTTGTTACGGTAGCCTACCCTAACACACCAATACTAATAAATAAAACTTGGAATCTCTCTCATAATCCCTTTTTATCTACTAAGACTTGTGTATTATTTTGAAAAGTAAAGAAAAACATGGCATTTAAAGAGATGAAACAACAACCTTTCATTTAGCAGTGTGATAAATGTTTTTATATAGGCTATTTCCTTTAGTCCTCATAAAATCCATCTAGGTAGGTATTACTAGTGATTGAATACTACAGTTTTATTGTTTTATTTTCAGAGTTAACATTATTACATTCAAAGGAAGCAGTACTATACTTGCAAGCTATAAATGATCGAGATAGGTACCTTTAGTATTTAATGGCTAATAACGCTCTTTGTTATTACATTAATAATAATGCAATTTTAAATGATGATAATAATTTTCTAGAAAATGGAAAAATAAAATTTTGTGAGCAACGTTTTTCAAATTCAGTTTTTAAAATATACATATTGGTTTAAATTGGAAGATTTCAATTTTCTTGAAATTTAGAATTGACTTTAAAAATAGATTTTCATAAATATGTTACCTTGAGACAACCCTATAAACACAATCACTGTATCATTTATGTAACAGTCAAGATTTACATTTGTATGATGATTTTAATATAATGGAGTGTCAGAATAGAATATGTAATAATTGATTGATTGTCCCTGCTGCAGTGATCAACATTTTGATTCTGAAATATTACCCTGGATTTATGGAAGCTATTTTATGAAAGAACATTCACTTTAAGTTTCATTTTTTCTTAATATAAAAGAATATTTGGCAGCTTTGCCATTACCTCTGTCAGTCCAGTGATGTGAAAGTTATAAATATTTCATGCAGTTTAAATAAAAATATTTAAATTTTATTTGCATTATTTAGAAATCACTAAAAATTATGTAAACAGGTTATTTGTAGCAAGGGAAACGGACTTTTATATAGCTTTTTTGAATTCTCTACTTTGCAACCCTTTCTGTTTAAAAATAGTCATAATAAATATAATATTAAATTTAAAGTATTTAATTTAGTTTTGTAGTGTGTTACTGCTATAGAATTCTAGAACACATATATGTATGTACACATGCATGTAATTGTATAAATATATTATTTGAGCTACTGTCTACCATTCACTATGGTTAGGGTTAGAGTTTTCATTACGTGTGATGCATCCATTAACTAACTTCTGCACTTAAGGCCTAACATTTACCCTGAATTAACTTTTAATCATTTATATTTTTTAGTAAAATGTTATTTCCATGGTCCTTCAAGATAGAACTGAGGAGATGGAAAGGATCTAAAATATTATTTTATAATCACTAAACGTAAAGCTTGGTAAGTACTGGTGATTCCTCTGAGGTTACAAAATCAGAAATGAAAGCAAGATGACAGCCCAAGTCCCCTAAGCCAATCTTTCTTCTACGGTGAGCAACGTTTTATTCTTTTAATTAGATTGTAAATTCTTGGAAGAATAAAGTCAAGCATTGATTCCCTTCTTCTTTTTCCATCACTGTCTATTTCTGTCTCCACAGACAGCTAGAATTTGACTCTAGCACAGAGAAACAAACAGACCACATCAAACCGTAACCAGATCAAGATCCTCTTTATAAGAATTCTGACACAAAATGGAATATTCATCACTCACACCTACTGGCCACAAGTAAGATTGTTTTGTCCACTGGCCCCTCATTAGATTTAGGACATGTTATCAGCTAGCATGCCAGTGTCAAGGAGAAACATTTACAAAAATTAGACGTATGGTGTTTTGATAGGGGAGCTTAAATAATAACGTGCTTAGGTCAGTCTAGCTTATTTAATGGCAAAGCATATATAACTTATAAATAGAACTTTAAGTATGTTCGTGTTCTATAGACCCCAAATAATTTTCTGCTTGCACATTAGAGAAACACCAGCTGAAAGAAACTCAGAGTTACAAGTGTGGGTTTCAGCAGCCTCCAGACTCTTTAGGATGCCACAGAGCTTTTATTCTTGATGACTTAAAATGAATCACCAAAAGGTATTGCAGAAATAAATAGCTACATTACCTGCAATTATTTCCTAAGGACAACTGGGTATTACCAATGAGCTTTAGCCTCTGTGTTCAGTAGTAAATGTCAACACAGCTTGGGACCCTTTTTTGTCATTGTACATTTCATCTCTATATATCATTTAGTTGTATGAAGGTAGGTATTTCTATTCCTAACTGTATGTTGTTTTTTGTTGTATTTCTTGACCATTGGTTTTAAAGTGGGGTATGCCTTGCCAGTACACACAACTAATTTATGGCAGGGTTGAGACAAAGACCTGGTGACTTGGTTCTCAAACTTGTACTGCTTTTTCTACTCAGAATTTGTTTTGTCTTTTGGGCTATTATTTGAGATGACTTTGAGTGGAAAGGTCAGGGTTACCTTTGAAGAAGTGTATATTGGAGAACAAGTTAAAAAGATTTGAGGACGTTTCATCTGGAGACAAGATTTAGGTTCAAGGACTAACTTTCTGTCATCAGGTAGCAAAGTGTTCTCAGATTCTCTCTATGCAGACTTTATTTGGCTTACTGATAAACCTGAAAAACTCATTTATTTATCGAATGAGCCTTCACTGTGCATTGGCCAAGTGCTGTAGGTAAACTATTCTGTTAATTTGCTAAAACTATGCTGGAAAGCAAGCATTGTTACTCCATTTTATAGTTGAGGAAAACTCAGTCTGTATAGAGCTTCTACAACATGGTGTAGTTCACACATCTACTTCATGACAGAGATGGGATTCAAATCAGTTACATCTTAGGGCCTCTTCCTCTGAGCCATTATGCTGTGCTGACTTGTAAATGATGTTTACAGTCCTGTCCAGCACTAAGATAGGATTCCAAATATATGAAAGGTTCTTGCACAAAGCTTCAGAGGGCAGAAGCAGAATCTTTCGCAGGAAGAAGAAAGTTCTAATGGAGGCTTCTAAGAAGGGAATTGTTCATCTTAGAAGCTAGTAGCTATGACCTTGGTGGTGTGCAGATCAAGAGAAATGAGTGTATCTGGAATCTAGTAAGAGGGATGACTGTGCTGTGGAAATATTACTCACAGTTTGTCCTGGTCCTCTCCTGCCTCCCTGTAATTTCTTTTCTCACATAAGTTTCAGCTTTGCTTGGCAATCAGACACCTTTTATTTTTCTTTATTATTTCTTTTTTTTTTTTTTTTTTGAGACAGAGTCTTGCTCTGTCACCAGGTTGGCGTGCAATGGTGCGATCTCGGCTCACTGCAATCTCTGCCTCCTAGGTTCAAGTGATTTTCTAATTTTTGTATTTTTAGTAGAGATGGGGTTTAACCATGTTGGCCAGGATGGTCTCGATCTCTTGACCTCGTGATCCACCCGCCTAGGCCTCCCAAAGTGCTGGGATTACAGGCGTGAGTCACCGCACCCAACCCTTTCTTTATTATTTCTTTGTCTGCAATTAATGTCTTCCAGGTTGTGGCCTCTCCCAGAAGACTTTATATTTTAAAAGAGAACAGATCGCAGGAGGATAATTTTATGGGGCAGGTGGCCTCCTATACATGACTTCCCATGCTTTCATCCTAACATCAAAATGTCTCAGAGGTGAAACAATTGTGCCTGTGAGAAATGCAATGGACTTGTCAAAATACATGTATAATATATAGATCCACATACATTATATACATATATATTTCTGTGTGCTTTGTGATAAGAAAAAATCACAACTTCACATAATATTAAATGAAATGAGATAAAGTGCTAACTTCAAGAGACCTGCCACTATACTTTACAAGTTATCTGTCCAGTCTCTGGTTACATCTCTGATTTGCATCTTATATGAATGTTACAGCAGGCCAACCTCCACCTGATGAAGAATAAATAATAAATGAAGTGAAGGCTTGCCATGCTAAAGATGGTATTTTCCATCCCTCTAGGTTTGGGCTTGAAAGAATCCTTCTGAGGTTTTCTGGAAGTTATTGTTCCTCATAGGTTGTTGGTTCCTGGTGTAGGCTGCACTATATATATAATAGCACCTATGCTTTCTTGAATAAAAATAGGTGAGCTTAGCAGTTACTTTATAATCCTGAGAAAAACGAAATCATGCCACATGTTAAAGGCTGACATTTGAAATGCCAAGGTCTCATTATCTGGAAAAGAGAAAATTACCATGAAAAAGAGAATGATTCAGTCCAGGTACAGATAGAGTAGGCAGTCTTCAAAAATTAGCAAGGAAAATACAATCATATGAATTCAAGAAAAGAGGAGAATTTATCTTAATTGGTGTGCAATACCACCAAAACAATGACTGAATATAAATAAAAACATTAAAAGCTTTGAGCTTTGCAGATTATCTTATACCTGGGTGAACACAGCCTAAAAAATTTCATGATTTCATGGAATCGTTATTACACATCTCCAGCTGCTAAAAAAAAGTGACCTCAATTTCTCTGCAAGCTTGTAAATCAATAACCCATAAAAATCTATGGAAAATAGAATAGATAACCATAAAACTCTCTAAATTTGGTTTTGCTCATAACAAGTTTTGATTTTCAGATGCAAACAAGCACAAAGAAGGAATCAACATGTTTGTAAATTTAGACTGGAAGGCAAAGTCTCTATGAAAATAAAGTAACCTCATGGAAACCATGCAGAATAGCCACAGGCCTCCTGGGAATCAAATATCTAGACCTAAATTTGTTAAAGGAAAGAAAGGCCTGAATTGCTTTACATCTCTAAGCTCATATCTTTCTCATATGAGAGAAAATGAAAAGAAATTTGGAGGTAACTTTTTTTTCCTCCTATAAAAACTACCAGAAACCCAAACGCTATTTAGGAGGCAAAAAGGGTAACGAAAAAGCTGCATTTAAATGATGTGGGCTTCTGCTGTCACCTACTAATAATACTGAAACACCGAACCAGGAATATTTTGAAAAAATAGACATTTCTGAAGAAGATACAAAATAAACATTACTCAGGGGTCACTGAGGATTAATTGTTTTGCTTTTAATGATGTCTGAATTTTTTGGTTTATTTATTTGTTATTTTTATAGTGATGGAGTCTCATTATATTGCCCAGGCTGGAGTGCAGTGGCTATTCACGGGTGTGGTTACAGCCTACTATAGCTCAGAGATCCCCAACCAGGCCACATAGCAGAAGGTGAGCGGCAGGCCGGTGAGAAGCTTTGTCTGTATTTACAGCTGCTCCCCATTGCTGGCATTACCGCCTGAGCTCCACCTCCTGTCAGATCAACAGTGGCATTAGATTCTCATAGGAACATGAACCCTATTGTGAACTGCTCAGGCGAGGGATCTAGTTTATGAGCTTCTTATGAGAATCTAATGCCTGATGATCTGTCACTGTTTCCCATCATCCCCAGATGGGACTGTGTAGTTGCAGGGAAACAAGCTCAGGGCTCCCACTAATCCTACATTATGGTGAGTTGTATAATTATTTCATTATGTATCACAGTATGATAGTAATGAAAATAAAGTGCACAGTAAGTGTAATGTGCTTGAATCATCTTGAAACCATCCCCCTACCCTGATTTATTGAAAAATTGTCTTTCACAAAACTGGTCCCTGGTACCAAAAAGGTTGGGGACCACTGCAATAGCTTCTAACTACTCCTGGACTCCAGTGATTCTCCTGCCTCAGTCACCTGAGAAGGGGGGATTGTATCAGCTCTGATGCCCGAATTTTCTAACAAGCCTTAATTATCAATGTACAGAGAAGGCTGATGTGCAAGTGAAGCATGCTGCCCCTTGCAGGGCATATTCTGAGGCACTAGCAAGGATTACTGCCCTCAAATTCTTGTGTGATCTGGATGCCTGACACTGTGTTGGCAGCAGGTGATAAAGCCCATCTCAGTGAGAGTTGGGGCTTTAAAGGCAAAAAACCTCCAGAGAGATGGCATTGTGGCTGAAATTCACACTGAGGCAAAGCAATTGAATACTCAACCCATTTTTGAAAAAAAACTGCCTGTTGGCATGTACATGTTGGGTTGAAGTGGGGATAGCATGAGGAGAAGAGAGGAATGGGGTGGTAAAAAGCAACCTCACCTACTTGACAGTCCAGTTAAATCAATGTCTCTCTCTCTCTCTCTCTCTATATATATATATATATGTGTGTGTGTGTGTGTGTGTGTAAAGGTAGGAAAATATATACACTTTAATTTATATATGTGTATGGTTCAGGTTCTTCCCTCTCTCCCTCCTCCTTTCTTCCCTTCCTTTCTAATGCCTGCAGCACTCACAGAACATCAATAGAAGAACTACACAAAACTATACAACCAGCAAATAATGTCACGGTCACTATCTCCTTCATGGGAACACTCAACCTTGGATCAAATACATGCCTCAATTACATCTTTCATTTAAAAGTGAACCTCTCCTACTGGCATACTACCTCAAATAGCATCAAAGCAAAATGAAACACAGGCAGCGTTTAACAACACTGGTAACCATGGAAACATATCATTAAAGAATATATAAACAGGAATGAATAATTAGATGAGAAATTTATTTCTACATTTATCTTTTTGCAGGACCCAGGAAAGGAAGCTCTCTTTTACCTCTCACCTCAATTTGGATACTTCCTTTTTAGTCTGTCTTCTAATTGAAAAATATGATAATTCATAAACTATGAATTTTAATATTATCTAGCTTAATAGACAAATTTCTTTGTAGGCAAGAGACTAAAGAATATTGCATGCCCATTGTTGTCTAGATATGACACTTAAGCAGCCAAGAGGTTTGCTTCAGGGATGTGAAGTATACAGAAAAATCTGACTTACATCATGGGGAGAAGGGGACAGCAGTTGTTAACTGTTAACAATGGGAAACATAAGTTGCCTAATCTACTGGGAGGTAATCTACATAGTGGGAAGATGGAGGGGAGAATCTGGGTCTTATAAATTATTTAAATTGCAGTATCAGGTAGGCAGGATCACCTGTGCAGGTCATCCAATGTCATACCTTTGCACATTGGGCAGTCCCAGATAAACTCTATGGTGGGCTAAGTTGGTCACTAACTTAAAAATTGGAAATAGCTTTTGAGACATATACCTGAGATTGTGCATCAGAATCACCTGGTTGAAGGGGGACAATAGAAAAATACAGTTTTTAGTATCCCACTCAACTCTAGGAATCTAATATTTTAAATGATTTTCTAAGTGACTTTGATGCAGTTGGTTACTAGACTGGTGTTTAAGAACCACTAACCTAGGCCAGCTTCCTCATTGGAAGGCCAACAGAAGCAGAAACGAAGGCCTAGAGCAATTTTGGTAGATTGAGTTGTGGGTCTCAATGTTTCCCCTCCCTGTTGCAACATCAACTCCACCCCTTTGTCTTGGCTTTGTAGTGGGCAGAAGGATCTACCCTTTGCTTTTGGGCTTGATCGTGTGGCTTGCTTTGACTACTAGAATGTTAGCAACGATGGTATGAGCAGAGGCTTAAAATGTGCTTGTATGGTTTGGCTTTCTCTCTTGGAATCCTGCATTTTGCCATAAAAAGAACCTGCATCAGGTAATCACTGGACAAAAGAGAGTGAAAGATATGTGAAATACACTTGGACCTCTCTGCAGCTTGGAGGTAAGCCAAGCCCAGTTGAGATTAGCCTCAACTAATCAAATTTGAGCCAACATGTTTATTTGATAAGCCACTGAGTTTTAGAGTGGCTTGTTATGCAGTATTATTGCAGCAGTAGCTGGCTAATAAAAAATTGCAGTGATTTATTAAAAATTGAGTCAGCTTTGGAACTAGAAGTTAAATTTCCTGAATCTCAGGCCCAACCTTTTTCTACTGCTCCATGATACCTATTTTCGTTTGCTTCCTTTCCTTGACAGAATTAAGCACAGATGTCCTTTGCCTTCAAAAGGTACTTCTGGTTGGCCTACATTTCCTATATTCCTATATTTCTGTCAAATTTTCTCATTAGACTTTACCTTTCCCTATATCTTATTATTATAGAATTCTTCTTTCACCTTTCAAAGAAGACTAAGAAAGCTCAAATAAACTAATTTTTACAATTCTATTCAGAGGTAACAATGTACTTAGTTAAACACTTCTAGATAAAATTTCTTCTGCATATGACCTGAGGCTGACTGGAGACTCAATGCCAAATGATAAGAATTTAAGTATGATACATAGGAATTGATGGGGAAAATATTTTTGGGTGAGTGTCTTTAGTGCTTCTCAAATTATATCTAATCTAAATACTATAGGACCTGGGCTGCTTTCAGACATTCCTCATGCAAATAATTTAGAAACTCTCTGCCTGACAGGGCCAAATAAATAAATGCACTATAAATATAGGCCACTAAGAGAACTGTTCAGATGGTATTGCTATTTTGTTCCTTTCTGTGGAAAAATTTTTCACATGGAAGCAAATCTTCAGAGAAAGCACATTTCTCCAGAAAATATAGGTGTTTTGTTAAAGATAAAAAATATTTTCAGTTCCTTGACCTTACTTTGCCTGTAATTTCATGTAGAAGATTTTGTATTTATTTGGGGTTATCGTACATGTTTACCATGTAAATGAGTAATATTGGGATGATTTTGCAATATCAAGAGGAGAAACAAAGAATAGAAGAGAAAAAAGTCATCGTTATTAGTATATGTAATCAAAACATGTTTAGTATTAATTTATTGTACATCATTCTCTGGTCTGTTTAGAGAAATCTATTTACTTGCTGCTCCCTCGATTGTCATGTTTGAAAGAAGCAGTTAGTAGGCTAAGAACTTGGAACTTCCAGGAAGACACCTCTGAGCACAAAAATTAATGAGCCTAAAAGATCTCTTGGAAATCTGCAACTTTCTTCAAAAATTCTGTTGATCCTCAACTCAACCGAAGTACAAAAGTTGTTTACAATTGTGAACTTAGAACACATGTGCACATACCTAGCAAAATGTTCATTGGATTCATAATCACTGGTTTTAAAAATCATGAAACAACTATGCCAAAATATTTTCATGTCAAATGTTATTGGTTTGAGCTTCATGTCAAACCAATATTTAATTTGATTGATTGATTTAACAAATCTTTATTGAGCTGCTTTTGCAATGCATTTTGATGGCAGTGCATTTTGAAAGCAGATTAACAAGAGGTGGTATATAATTTAAGTACCTTATAGTCTGTAGCTTTTCCTGGTAAATAGTTTGTGCTAGAATATATGCTCCTTGAAGACAAGGTGATACCTATTTTGTTCACTCCTGTATCTCCAACATATACCCCAGTTTCTTACATACAGTCACTAAATATTTGTTGAATGAGTATGAATGACAAATATAGTTTGAGAGTAAATAATAAAGGTATCCACCACCTTAAGAAGAGTCTGGACACTATTGCAAAGGTTTCAAGCTTGAATGACCATGATGCAGTTTATGGAGGCACTATATGACAATAACATTGTGGGTGCTATATTTTTCTTTGAGTGTTAGAAGCAGTAAATGCCTCCTGGTAGGCCTAATAGCAAAAAGAAAAGGGGTTGTTGCAATAGTGACAATGATGTAAAGAGAAGGAGTTGTAAAAGAGTCTTAGCCTGTGGTCTGTGAACCTTGAAGTCCATAGAAAGGCATTAGGGGCCCACAAACTATGGGCCATCTTTGAGCATGTGGCTGTGGAAAATCTTTTGTCTCTCAGTTCAGCCAGCTCCTGGTTTTGTCCTTTGAGAGTAGGACTAATCACGCCAAAGAGATATTTCTTTTTGGTAAGCTGCCTTTGGAAACCATATAGGCCATTGATAGCTATGCGATGGGAAACATTTCAATGCCAAGTGCAACTTGAATTGGATGGGAAGTCTTGGTGTTCTCTGCACAGATGGAAGACCTGTGAAGCTGGCACTGCCTCAGCCTCTGCTGCTTCACTGAAGAAAGATGCTCCACATGTCATGCTTTCTACACGGGCCTGTGTTGGTGTCAACAGCTCTTCCAGCAATCCCAAAAGAGGTCTTTCTACTGCTGTGAAAGTCTTCAGCTTCTTCGGAGCCAAGAGCTTGAATTAGTGCCTTTTCAGTAGATCTTTGTCAAGATACAAGAGCACACCATGAGGTTCTTTCCTTTTAGAGAAGTTTGTTGACAATCCAGTGAAGAGATTTAGATCTGATTTAGTTTGGTTGTTGTTTTTTTTTTTAACAATTTTTTAAGAAAAAAGAAAACTCCTTCTTAGAATAATTTGATGGTGAGAAATTCCAGGACTAGTTTTGTAATGGCTGATATCTTAGGCACATAAATTAAACAAATCTTTTGATTGAAAATGCTGAAGTTACTATTAGAGATCCTGCCGAAAAACTGTAAGCTTTTTTTTTTTTTTTGGCCAAGCAGCTACTCTAAATGAGGTGACTGAAGTCAAATAACAATATAGATTTTCCAACACTGAAGGTGAGACTGATGAAGACTTGAGAGTTTCTGGGGACAAAAATTTACAGACACTTGGCAAGTGGCTTATTTCTTATGAAGGTCACTTTTTGTTCAGACAGCCTTAAAATGGAAACAAATCGCTGACATAGATAGCCTTGATGATATAAGCCTAACAAAGATGACCTCATTTACTTGAGGACAAAGGAAATGACGTATTATAAATTTTAGTTGAAAATTTTGGTAATTCTTGATTCATGCTGACCCATCTGAGATATTGTGTAGTATTGCAGCTGTAACTCCATTTGCTAGTAGAGACTTTGTGAATCAGGATTTTACCTGTTATTGACATTCAAATGAAATGTTGAAATTGATGCAATATGAAATATTTCAATTCCTTGATCTAGAAAAGCTACAAAAGCCTTCTCACAAGAGTGAGAAAACCATACTTTTCTGTAAATGCTGTTCTGGTATTCTGACTATGTATAGGAGATCAATTTCCAATCCAATGAGATAAAAAGTAAGCACATATTTCGTGTGTATGTGTTTATGAGTATTGTTCTAGGTGGATGCTTGTAAATGAATTAGATTCTCAGAGGGGTCTATAACTCAAAAAAATTAAAGGAAAAAAGAACCATTAAGGTAGGGGATGAGCTGATCAGGCAGCATGCCGCTGTTTAGTGGGGTTCCTCTGCACTCGTTTTGTGGGAGTTCTGTGATACAATTAGCTGTTACCTTTTCTCACTTCGCTGAGCAGTGCAGACCAGGGTTGGCTCTGTTATTCACATTACATGAGTTAAAGACACACACATGAAAACTTTTGTGCCTCAGAATGTGGTTGAAAGTGAATGCAGCAGGACAGAACAGGGGAGTGGAAGATGGAGTAAGCTTGCTTGCTTGTTTTCCTCATGTTATTAAAACTAGTCCTCGATGTAAGGAGCAGGGAGAGGTGGATTAGGGTTTAATATAAAGTTCTTCTTGAAATAAAATTAGTGTAGGACCAATATATAAACACTATAGGGCAGCTGTTTCAAAAATAGCTTAGTCTCAGCCCGACTTGGTACTTTCTATTTTGCTAATTAGTTCAGGAGTGTGATGAGGTCTCCAGGTGTTCTCAAGGAGACTGGCTTATTACAGATGCCTGGATATCGGGTTGCAGAGGCATTGCGTGCAAGTACAGTCAGGACAAGTTATTTTCAACCCTCTGTAGCTCTGAAGAGGTGACACTATTATAGAATAACTTGTGCAAACACTTATTCAAAGTGATATATCCCAGTGTGAGCTGTCATATAGTACAGTGCTTAATGCCTTTCTTTTCCTTGCTGCGTTGATGATATGAAAAATGTTCCTAATGCAATTGAAAGGTTCTTGAGTCCACCAAAGCAAAGGTCCATTCTTTTGCATCTGAGAATTTGTAAGTCAACCATGTATAAGAGTAAATATAGACATGTTCTCAAATTTTTACATTCTGAAATTTTCCATTTCCTGTTAAGAAGAATAACCAACTAAAATAGTATGGATTTTATGTGGTTGAAAAGGAAGATATACAGTACAGTAACTTCTGGCAAAGGTGGTGAAAATAGTGTCTGTCTATTTAACCTGAATGGATGCCTACAAAACTGCATGCAAATACAGTCTCTAGTCTGTGATGTCTGGGGACATTCTTGAAGTCATCAGTGAAATTGCTAGGGTGGATTGGGTAGTGGGGCATATATATCTTTAAAGATGGCATAGACTTGGCACTCTCTGGCAAGGATTAAATACCCCCTTCTGATTTGGGACAGAACAAGGTTTAGGGATTTGAATGTATACATTTGAATCAAGATCAAGGAGAGCGGTTAGCAGCAGGAAGTATATAATGGGTGAGTGAATAGTTTGTTGTGCTGATGTTGGGGCTTGATAGAGAGTGTTAATTTATAGAATTTATCTGCAGGAAGTGATTTCTAATTATGTTGCTTCTTTTTTCCTCAAAATTTGTGACATCATCTTTGGATGTGCCTAAGATTTTGGATAAGATTTTAGTGCTAAAATGGGCTTTAAGAATAAATCTTCTCAAACACTTTGTTCCAGCCATCCTCACTTTCCAGTTAAAGCTCCTCTAGAGACTAACTTGCCCTAAGTTCAAGATCTAGTTAGTATTAGAACTTGTACCAATCAGACCTGAGTTCTAGACAAGAGCTCTTTTCTCTTACACCAGGTTACGTCCAATCAAGAAAAAGGGAATACAAAGAGAACTATTTTTTATCTTTTATTAATGCATAATAGTAAAATATTCATTTTATTTCATTTTCTATCACAAACATGCATGCCTTGGTAAGTGGAGATTGTTTTCTTAGTCTGAGGTAAATAAAATAGAGATATTAATGTTCTCTGAAAGCTAAAGGAAACAGAAAAAGTTTTTTCACATCAGATGGATAATGTGATGACATAACAAGATTTGAAGGAGGTGTGTCTCATACGTGAGCGTATAAACTGAATTATCACGCTTGCGAACCACAACATGGTCAGACAAAATTTTTACTTACGAAACCGCCAAGGTCTTACTTTGTCTTAGGTTATGCTGACACTGGATCTATTATTTTCTTAGTTCAATGTAGAAAACATGATAGGTACTCATCTCTATTTGTTTAATGAATAATTAAATTAAATCAAGCATTCGCTGGGGACCTAGTATATGCCAGGCCTGCTGAATATTTTCCAGTCCTCAAGATTCACAACTCCTTTCCCACCTCTCTTAAATCCTTTATAAAAGCCTCTGAAATCCTTATAAAAAAGTCCTCTTTGTATATCTATAGCCCATATTATTTGCTTATTTTTCCCATCTGGCATTTTTTAACAGCTATTTAGTTACATGTTCATCAGCAATTACTGCTGTTTGTATGTTCCAGATTCTCTTAGGAAAGTCTTAAAATTATCAGAGAAGTAATAGGTTGTTTTGGGATTAAAGGTTTGTCTACTTGGAGATCAACATTTGTTTTTTTTTATTTTAAAACAATCACAGAACTGAAGTATAATGGGACTAATCTAAATTTTTTTTAATAGAAGGTAAGTTGATCTCCAGATAGAACCATGTGAGTTACTGGAAATTGTGTATGATAAACCTGACACTTTAATGTCTAATGAAGATAACATATAATATAGAGAGACAAAAAACTAGGGACCAAGACACAGTAGTGAAAATGTAGGGGGAAGAAAAAAGACAGGAAAAAACCAGGAAGCTTCAAAAGGCTGTTGATGATTATTTCTTACTTTACAGTTAGTGGCTTAGAACATCTTATTCTGGTTGGTTCAAAATGTTCACATTCCATTAAATTAAAACATCTTGAAATACACGGAAAAAGCTCCACACAGTCTGGAGAAGAGAAGACATGGAGGAGAAAGTTGGCTTTTGTAGTTGATATTCAAATATTTATAATAACTTCCTTGGAAATGGGTTTCATGTGGTTCATGTGGACTCACTAGAAACAACGGGATGGAAGTTTAAGGGAGCAGAAATTCGCTTTAAATGAAGAAAACAGTTTAATAGTTAGCAAACCAGATGTTATTTTTGTGGGGGTTAAGTGAGCTCTTCATTTTGGGTATACTTCAGCAGAAACTTATTGACAGCTTGTTGGTGGAGGGTAAAGCCAGAACAGATTCATGTCTTATAAATGAGATTGAACTAATAAATCCAAAATTATTCTTATATGTCTAAGAAATTATTACTTTCATCTTGGCATCTGATTGACCTTTGGTATGACTTCTTGCTGCCATTTTGAATAATAAATTAGAAACAAGATTTGCAATTTGCTATTGGTTGTTTCAAATAGTAAATAGTAAACAAATACATCTGATCTTTGCATTTTTCCTTTATTATGTAATTAATATTACTTCTAGCATCTGTTTTTACAGGCCATAGATCAATAAGAATCTATGAAAATACAATGTTCATATTTTAAAAAATCCTATTATTATAATAGCAAGCCTGGAAAAGTAGTTCCTGGGATCTCTAAAATTTATATTGAGTTGTAAAACTGAAGTATGGGCCATGGGTTAACAACCTTGAATTTTGCCCCTAGAATTACTCTTAGAAAATCTACTTCATTATAAATACATTATTATTCAGTAGCTTCCTTCTGATTGATATGCCCAGAGCTACCTTTCCCTGCAGTCTTTTAAGCACCAATCTTTCATTTTAGCTCTAAAAATGAGATGGGTTTCTCCTCCCTAGTTGGGACATCAATTTTTACCTGCCAATACAGTTTGATGAGCTTGCTTATGCTCTGTTCCCTTCCTCCACCAAGCCAGAACATGTAGTCAGCAATCATGGCACTCCTAAGAACAAGGACAGATTAAAAAAAAAAAAAAAAAACACACACACAAATGTATAGGACAGAAGGAAAACCATAACAGGCACTATATACAAATATGGAGGAAGATGATTTTTAATGTATAAATTTGTCTAGACTAATATTAAGCAAAACACAAAGCACATTTTAGAATGTTGAAAGTAGGGTTTTTTTTGGGGGGTAGATAAACCAAAACTATAAAAGAGAAGCAATAAGCTATTTGTCTTCTAGGTGGCTTTAAATTTGTACAGTATAAGAATATTTAAAGATTATGAAATAATGTTTTGTTTTGGTTGGCCTATATTAAGCTTCAAAGCACTTACAGAGTGACACAGATTTTAGGAACTTTTAGGTCTTCAAATCTAGCATAGCATATATAGCTAACTATTAGATTGGTATTTAAGCATATCTCAGACTTTATCTGAGTTAAATATTATTCACTTCTTATTAGTCTCCTGAAAATGGAAAATAAAAAAAATCTCCAATTCAAGGAAGAATCCTCTCCCCACAAATTTGTGTGTAATTGAATTGATTTTAATGCCTAGTGTGTACACTTGCTGCATTAGTCTTATTAAGTTGAGGGGATATTAAAAACTATTGTGCAATGGATATTAATTCATTACTTAGTACCCTTTGGATAAACAGTTTACTTTTATGACTATTTCTCTGCTAGGTCTCTCTATTTCTTTCTCCAGAGATTCCAGATCCAATTAAATGTGACTAGAAGTAATTCCAAATTGTCACGTTAGCCAATGAAACATAAAAGAATCCTGTGTACCTAATCACTAGTACCAAAAGTTTATTTATTTAAGTAGACCTGTGACTGTGTACCCCTGAATGTTTTTGTTATCTTTGCCTGCAGATATGTGTAGTTTCTTGACATCATTGTAAATTGACACATATCTGCACATATCTCTCTCTCTCTCTCTCGCTCTCTCTCTCTCTCTATATATATATATAACACACGTAGTATTGGAAAGAAGCTGCCCACTGACATTTCAAAATAAATGACAATAATTTAAGAATAGCTAATATTTTAAGAATCCTTTTATATTTTCCAAAGCTCTTAATGATAAGGTAAAGAGAGGTAGGAGGTTTTGATGTTGTGTGAATATGAATGGGACAGAAACAAGGTATAAAAATCATGGACTGTAGAGGAACAAAAGTGTATTTCAAATGTTTACATTGTGATAGAAGCACATGGAAACATTTTCCTTTCTTAACAACCTAAAAAGAAAGTTTACTTGACATGGAGGTGCCTGTTATTTAATAGAATTTCATTTAATAAATTCTGAATTTAAGAAATCAGTGGAAAATATAGAAATTTTACTTTCAAGGACAACACGCCCTATATTTATAGAAGTAGGGTACACTTAGGTGACAATTTGGTCTGCAATATGATTCCTTCTACCATTAGCATTTGGATTTACAAATATGGTTCAACAAACATTGCTTAAGAAGTATCCGCCATTAGTTAAATCAAGGGTGGGCAAACTTTTCCTGTAAAGGGTCGATAGTAACTATTTTAAGTTTTGTGGGCCATGTAGTTTCACAACTACTCAACTTTGCTTTGCAGAAGCAGCTATAGACAATACATAAACCAATTAGTGTGACTGTGTTCCAATAAGATTTTATTTACAAAAAACAAATTGGGGTAGTTTAACTCTAACATAAGAAAATTAGTAGGTTGATCAAGCCATGGTGGGCATTTATATAACTGTCAATCAATATCCGATGCCAGCATGCACACATTCCAGCCACAGGTCCCCTTAGATATTTCAATCTGCTATTTTCTCTTCAAGGGACAATATAACATGCACTAATATTACCGAGCAGAGTCCAGTAACTAAACTTCACAATTTGAAACACACAAAAAATGTAAAAGATAATTCTGGATCATAGACACAGGGGCTGGAGTCAAGTAAAAGATAAATTGATAAGAATTTTTATAATGTTAGTTATTGTCATTTTTGGGTTAGGACAATTGTGAAAGAGAAGGAGGTAGATCACCCCAGTGGGTTTCCAAAGCTTTCTTGATTTTTTAATGCTTTTGGTGATTTGGTTTTGTGTTCACTGTTGTAAAATTAGAATTTTTAGCATTTTTATTAATGTTTTGCAAAAGTTGCTTTTTCTATAATTATATGTTGTCACATTGTTTGCTACATTCTTAAGTGTGCTTTTTCACCTGGGGGCTCAAGTCTTTTTTTAAAGGAACACAACTCCAAATTTATATTGAAACCATGAAGAATTAAGATGCATTGAAATTCCTTACCTGCCATACCTCAGTGAAGCATAAGTTTTATAAGAGCAAAAGGATACTAAAGTTAAATAACAAAAAATGATTTCCTAAAGCTCCATATTAGCTGAGATATATTTCATAAGTATGATGCATTTCTTTCAATACCTGGCATGTATTCATAGAGCTGTGTTCATGTTTGGAACACAATTCAGATTGTAGTTGCTCCAAGCCCCTTTTTCTTCCCCGTGGAAATGGCAGCTGTGCTTTTACCACCCACCTTCCTTTGTCTGGTTCTCTATTGTAGCTCTGCCCTACTGCTCAGCCCTCATGAATCGGTGAAAATTGGTGAAATGATATTAAAAGTGCATGGAAATAACATTGTGTCATGCAACATTTGTGAGGCAAGAGCCATGGGGTTTTCATCATGCTGAATTTATAAAAGGCAAGATAATTAATTGATCAACCCACTGAGCATCCATAAGGAGTCAAGTACCATGTGAGATCCTGGTTCCAGAAGACTCATCCCATGAATCAAATGTAAACAGTAACCCATCATTCTTTCTATTCTCCTTCAGGTATCCCTCTACCATTAGAACAATATCTAGGTGCTAGCTTCCAACTATTTTCATTTCATTGTCATGATTCTATTCATCTTATTTTCATTAATGTACTGAATGCTGTACCTGCACTGGAGCTATAAGATCATGTAAGGCAAATCTTTTTAACTGACAGTCGGTGGCTTAACATCTGCTAATTGTGAGGCTTTACGAAGTGATAAGCACCATGTTAAGCACTTTATGGAGCAGAGTGTAAACCTAACCCATCTACTTCTGCACTAGATCTCATCCAATTGCGTCTACTCATGGAAACTGCTCCACCAAGTCTCTCACTCTTCTAGTTTCTTCTCTCTCTTTTCATTTCTCATTTTCTCCTGGAGCTTTTCTTCCAGCATACACAAATGCTGTTGTTTCTTCCTTTTAAAACAAAACAAAATACCCCAAAAGCTTCTCTTGCTCCGTGTCCTCCATTCCAATTATCACCTGAATTCTTCCCTTCACTATTAAAAAGCAAACTGGAAAACCTTGCACTCTTGAAAAAGCTGTGTGCTTTCTCTACTTGTAATTTTTCTCTTCCTGTTGTCTCTGCGACTCACTCCAGCAGAGCTCATTCCCACCACGTCACTGAAACTGCTCTTGTCCGTACCACTAATAGTCTCTGTACTGCCCAATGTAATGGTTTAATTTTCAATCTTCATTTTCTATGCATTTTCAGGTGCAAGTCATACAATAGCTCATGCCCTCATCCAGTGTACACTCTCCCACTTGGCTTCCACTGTGCCATTATTTTGGATTTTCCTCCTATCTTTCTGGTTGCTCTTTTCAGCCTTCCTTGCAGTTATCTTCTCATCTTCCTAGATTCCTAACTTTGGAGTGTCTCAGGATGCAATGCCTGGACCTTTTCTCTGTCTTTCTTGGTGAATTCATCAGTTTCATGGTTTTAAATAGCATCTATACATTGACAAGTCTTATATGTATATCCTGAGGCTAAACCTCTTCATGGATCTGCAGAATCTTGTAGAAACTGTCTTTTAGACATCTCTACTTAGACACCTAAAAGGTATGAAATTTAACTTAATCACACTGGAGACACAGATCTTCCTTACTTCATCTCCCCAACCTCTAGTAGTCTCCATCTATCTAATTTCTCAGACAAAAAACCTTGGCATCACCATCGACTCCTCTCTGTCATATTCCCTATCCATTGCAAGTTAAAATCCTGGTCAGGCTCTCTTTAACCTACATGAGAATCTTGCCACTTCTCACCATCTCCAGCATTATCATCTGGTCCATAATCTCTCACCTGGATTACTGCAACGGCTCCATGCTTCTCCAGCAGTTTATTCTCAACACAATAGTCAGACTGATCCCATTAAAATTAGGGTACTAGAGCAGGTCACTCCTGTGCTTAAAACTGCAAAGCTTCCTGCCTCTCTCGGAGTAAAAAACTAACCTCTTTATAATGGCATTTGAGTCCTGTATCATCTGGACACACATTGCTTCTCTGACCTCATTTTCAACTACCTTCTTCTTAGCTCACTCTGCTCCAGACAGGGTCCATCCCGCTGTCCCTCACAAAGAATGGCCATACTATTGCTTCTGGGATTTTGCACATGACAGTCCTTCTCCTGAAATGCTCTTTCCCTATACATTCTTATGACTCTCTTGCTCACCTCCTTCGGTCTTTGTAGGTGTCATTTTCTCAGTGAGAACTACCCTGACCAGATTCCAACACTATTCATACCCTCACTTGTTGTGCTTTTTCCATGCTACTTATCACCATTCAACATAAAGTTTATTTCGTTTGTATTAGTTTTGGTGGTGTTTACTGCTGTCTTCCCTTACTGCAGGGTCAGCAGATTATGGTCTGTGGGTCCCATCTGGTCTGCTACCTGTGTTTATAAATTACGTGTTAATGGAACACAGCAATGCTCATTCATTTGTGCACTGCTTACACGTTGTCTATGACTGCTTTCGTGCAACAATGGCAGAGTTGAGCAGTTGCAAAAGAAATCCTATCTCTCACAAAGCCAAAAATATTTGCTATCTGACTCTTTACTGGAATGTAAGGTCCCCAAGGGCAGAGATTTTTGTCTGTTTTATTCACTGCTGTATCCCCTGTGCCTAGAAAAGTGCCTGTCATGGTAGTCACGCAATAAATATTTGTTGAATTAACAACTACGCATTATCTTATTTATTTATACAAATTCAAAAAATTGAATTCTATCTTACAAAGAGCCTGAGATGAACAGAATTACACGGCTTACTAGCATTCTAGCAGAAGCAGTCTGGTCTTAGAGCTATCTCACAGTCCATATTGAAGAGAATGCTTTTGTAGTGAAAGTGGCATGGTAGTGGAGCGACAGAATGGGCTTTGTCAGTCTAATTTGTCCAATGCAAAATTTAGCTCATATGAGAGTTTAATGAATGCTAATTGATGCTGATGTATTTATGGCATAAATTGAAGAGGAAAGGTATTGGGAAACACATTGGCCCAATATGTCGTATCTAAAATTATTTTTTACATGATGCCTTCAGTCATATGTCAGCAGTTATTGCTTTCCCACAAGGAAATGTTCACATTTTATTTACTTAATACATCTGTTAAGTATAAAAGGGCCAGAATCTGGTTTTTAAATATATACACATATAAAATAAAAGGTTTTTATTTTATGAACTCAGCTTATTGTGAATCAAATTTTGTTTCCATAGAATGGCAAATACACAATAAAATAATGTGACATATTATTATTAATCAAATAGGTACCAGTTTTATTTGCTTATTTGTAATGAATACCACAAAAGGATTATGAGTACAAGCACATTTATGTTAGGTGCTTTTACAGATTGAATATTTCTAAACAGAATGTGCAATTCTAAGAGTATAAGAAAATACTATTGACATGTCTCAAGGCCTATGTTCAGATTCAAAATTTATAACATTTCTACTCAGTGTGGCCACATGGTGGTGTAAAACAATAAGATATGAGTAAACAAAAAAAATCACAGCACACAATCAGCTGTGTGGTCTCATTGGGCTGACTGGCTGAGACCTTGAAAAGTCATTCCGTTCATCACCTTGCCTTTAGGCAGGATCACACTTAAACCTTTCAAATGAGACTGATGAGAATCTATTCTGTTTTAAAGACCTCCACAGAAGGACATTGCTCTGCTTTCCTCACTGATTCCAGAGTTTCACAGCCATAAATAGCATCTTCTGCAGTTTTAGTCTGCTGGCTTTAGTTCTTTCTCCAGTGTTAATGCAACTCAACTACGCCATATTCTCTGAATAGAAGTTCTAAATATCCTCACAATAATTTATAATCTTCTTTTCCCTATGTTAATTAATTAACCCCAGTTGCTTCCATTTTCTCGAAAGTGTCCTTTTTTTTTTTTTTTTTTGCCTTGAGTCAGTTTTGTGGTTGCATTTCCAATTTATTTAAGTTTCTCCTTTTCTGCCTTCTACAATTGGAAATTGAACTCTCACAAGTCTAAGGATAATCTGTTATCTTTATATGCATCTATTTCATTTACGTAATTGTATAGGTACTTCTTAAAGGTGTGTGTATGAGATCGAACTACAGAATTCTTTTGTATTATCAATATGTTTAGGAGGTTGTTTCCTTTCTCCTGTACTTAAAAAAGCTCAAGAACATATATATGTACATTGTTCCTTTTAGATGAATTAATATTGATGCAGAGTATGTTTTTCTTTTGAATATAAGTACACACTAATGTTAAAGATGATATTCTTATGGGGAGAAGAGCTAAACTAGTAAATTCATTCAAGCCAACACACACACACACACACACACACACACACCCCCACGAAACATTTTTATGTAGGCTCATATATTTTCCACACAGCAGCCAGTCACAATGTTCTTTCAAAAAATGTAAAGGAAAATTACCTCAAAACCCAAGCTCCTACGGTAGCCTCCAATTCTTAACAGGCTGTTTCCTCTTCAACACATTTTCCATAACCCTCTGGTCAAGCCCCCAACCCCACCCCTTGGCCCCGCCCTGCTATTCCTAAACCAGAACTTTGTGCTTTTTCTAAATAAGCTTCACATTTTGTCATTACCTCTGTTTACTTGCTTATTGCCTCCTTTCTCTAGTCCTGTGCTGTCCAATATGGGAACAACTAGCCATCTGTGGTTATTTATATTTAAATGAATTAAAATTAAAATTTTAAATTTAGTTTCTTGGGTACACAAGCACATTTCAGGTGCTCAGTAGCCCTATGTGGCTGGTGGATATCATCCTGAATGACACAGAATATCTTCATCATCTCTGGAAGTTCTATCTGACAGTGCTGATCTAGACTGTAAGCTACCGGAGCCCACCATTACAGCGCCTCCTACAACACCTGGTAATAGTTGTTGCTCAGTAAATTTTAAATAAACACTTTGTCTATTTAAGTGATCAGTAATTCATATGTGCTGTGTTTGGGCTTTCCCTCAGTTATCCATCTTCCTTCCCCCTTACTGCCTGCCCCTAGTCATTTGACAATAATTCACAGGGAGACTCAGCTTCGGGAATGCTCTGGGTTCAGGTGTTTCCGTAGCTGATGGTCATTGAAGAAGTTTTTCGGTCTCTGGACTTTTGTAACAAGCCTTCTTCTATGCCTAATTGCCTGACTCTAATATCTGGAAATTTTTCCTGAGACTGAGTCTTTACCTATTGCAGCCCAAATCGAGTTTATAGGTTCTTGCCTTGATTATAATTCTAGATTCTGATGATTATTGGAGTTCTAGCCATGCTCCTGCATGACTAACAGGTCATTGATGGGAATTTTCCTTGAGGTTTACTGCCTGCCTGCTAGTCTGAAGTTTCAAATATTGCCTGTTCCTAGATTCTCAACTGGTAACAACAAACAACAACAGTACTACTACTACTATTTGTAACAGCAGCCGATATTTACTGAGAGCTTACCATGTACATAGCAAATGCTTTTACATCTCATTTAATTCCTAAAACCAAGCTATAACTTGAAGAAGCTGAGGTTTAAGGAAGTTAATTTTCTAAAAAGTAGATGGCAGAGTCAGGATTCAACTAGATATATGGGGTGCCTGATGCTAATTTCATGTCAAGCTGTTGACTGTTGGTGTACTCTCTAAAAGCTATGTTCACTGTGGCTGATTAAACTGTGTGTAATGCTATCGCCTGGTGACGCCTGGTCCTCCTCCCTTATCCCCCACTCATGCTTGTCTCACTAGCAGACATGTCCTATCCTTAGTTCTGACTTATTAATATAACATGGTCAATTTTTTTTCTTTTCTGGCTGTGTCAAGAGAGGTGTTATTATATCTACAGAAACTATATGCCTGATTGAAGAGGAATGGATAAATAGAACTCATTTCAGATATTTTTATGAAGTTTTATTTTTGATTTCTTTTCTGTGTGGAGCCCAAAATCAGCAAATGTTTCTTGTTTTATTATAATAGGCAAGATTTGGAGTCATGGCAACATGCAAAAAGTATGAAGACACGATGCTGATCTCTATGAGCTTCCAATTGGGCTATCAATATGACGTCCATATTTAGCATATTTGACATGCCAAAATATCAGGCATTTTATATCCACAAAGAACCATGCAAATGTTAAGTACATTATGTTAACTAAGAAGTACAGATCATAAGTGCCATAGAATTTTAAAGAGGAAAACGATTACTTTTTACTGTAATGGAATTTTCAGTGCTGAGACCTGAAGAATGGCTAGCATTCTTTTTAAACAGTAATGAAGAAAAGGTAGCATTTTTTTTTTTATTTGATTGGGGAGCAGGGACATGTCACATGCTAGGGAATTGAAAGTAGAGGTATTAATGCAGAATCTTAGGAGAAGCAGAGGGTTTGTGTAGAGGAATAGAGAGGGGACAAAGCTAGAAAATTATGTTGGGGACAGATTATGATAAACCTTGGATTTCAGGCAGATGAATTTAAACTTTATTCTATAGATGCAAGGGACAATTGAGTTTTTGGAGGGAGGTAACATGGGAACTTCTAGTTTAAAAATCTCAGCCATTGCTAGTCTGGATTTAATAATGGGAAGGAGGTCTTACCTGGCCACGACCTGCCTGGCTTGTGTTTAATAGGGACAGTGACACTCTCTAGCTATATTGGGAACAATCCAGGGTTATCTGTATTTTGCTTTTTAGGTATGAGTTTATAAGTGGTGTCCTTAATATCTAGACCCCATTTGCTCTCTGGAATGAAGAAGATTGTCTTACCATGTACATTGCTAAGCTCTCGGTAAATATTGATTGGCTGCTGTTACAAATAGTAATAGTAGTATTACTGTTGTTTGTTGTTGGGTCCTGATAGGGCCATATGGATATAGGAAGGCATCTAAATACATATGAGTACTGGATTTGTATTTGCATATTTAATGAGTTTCCCTGTTCCACAAAGATGAGGATACTAAGATGGCTCAGCCATTCCTATCATTAAGGTCTAATGAGGAAGGAAATATAATTATATCACAGTGAGTAAAGTGGACAAATCAATATATGTGCTAAAGCAGCTGAGAGGGTTGGTGGTATTCAGGGAGGGGGACCTGGGTCAGCTTAAAATGATGAATAGGAGTTAGCCAAGCAAAGAGAGCCTAAGCCCGAGAAGGGCATTCTGGGCTTAGCATACAACTTGAACACAGGTGCAGAGGTTAGAAGCAGGAGGAAGAGCAGGAAACTCCAAAAGTACCATCTTGCTGCATTTTGAGCAGGGGAGGGAAGGCAGAGGAAAGGCATAAAGAAGGCTGGATTTCATCTTGTGGGTAATGGGGAACTGTTGTATGGTATTAAATAGAAAGTGATTCTGTGGTTGAGAGAGACAACCTTGATAACGCTTTAGAGGATGTATTTGAGTGAGAAGACTGGAGGTGGGAGGTGATTGCAGGAATTCTAGGGGACAGCAGACAAGTCTAAACTAGGGCAGTGACTATAAGAACATAGGAAATGGAGATAAAGACACCATTCTTAAGGACAAAGTCAACTAACAAGGAATGTAAGGAGAAGGCATTTTTGAGCTTAAATATGGTACATTCCAGGTCCTGTGTGATTTAGTCTCAGACTAGGGTGGGCTTTCATAGAGGAAGAGGCATTGAAGAAGTTATTGTTCCTATTAATAGTCCTATTAATCTTGTGAGGAAAGGAAAACCTAAAACTGACTTCTTTCCTTTTCCAGATGAATGAACTAATATCTGATGCTCAAGGAAACCATAAATGATAAAACGCTAATGGGCTCGGCCTGAAGCCAACTGTGTAACTCTTTGGTGGAGACTCACTGGTAATCACAGGCCAGCAGTCAAATTAAATAATCTGTTGCTCTGATTCTCTGGAGTGTTGATGGTACCTGGTAAGCCTTAGAGACGCTTCCTTAGCACTCATTTTTCAAGAGCTCCTCCTGGAGCATCCCCACAGGGAATTTTTCCTACCAGTGACCTGTCTCCTGCCCCACCATATCCTGGGTCACCCTCCCATGATGGAGAGTCAAGCATCCATTCTTGGAACATTTCCCTACCAGCAGAGGGAACCCTCACCTTCTGGTATGAATGGAAATCCGGAATGTAGGGTTCTCCCATCTTGAACATGATCCTGAAATTTTATTTAACGTTTTGTGGGATTAAAGGAACGGGAACAATTAGCAAAAACTGAAAAATGTCATATTAGGTCATGCTGAAAGGGGACAAAAGCTAGAGGAGAGCCTGGCTGTACAAAAATAGGCAATCCTGAATTTAACTTTGCTTTCAGTTATTCACAGCGGTAGTTTCTGGAGCCAATATAAAATGTAAAGCAGTTGGAAATAAGAGGACTTAGAGCAGAAAATAAACCCATTCACAGCAGAGAAACAGCTTACAGAGAAAGTAGCCAGAACTAACTGTCTTGTTACTCTCTAGAAGTAAAGAAATCAAAGCACAATCTTAAGGCTTGTAGCAAGTCGAGGGGTGTGGCTTGCACTCCATCTCCTGATCTCTGCTTGGGTAGGAAAAAAATCCCTCCGAAGATATAGAGATTATACAGCCTGATAAAATATCCTGATTATTTAGCAAATAGTGCAACTCAACCACAGTCATAAACTCTGCTGCCTATTTCTCAAGAGCCTGAGACCTGTAGGCAAAGAAGGAGAGAGTGAGGAAAACAGTGATTAGCCAGCATAGACAGGCCCTGATATGGTAAACTGATTCTTTGAAACTTGGAGTCCATTTTCTAATAGAACCAAAGTATCTTATACACTGTTGTAAGGTTGTCAAGGCAGCCTACAAATATCTGTTTAAACCAGTTTACTGAAATGATACACGTTTATCAGTTATGCAATGTTTTGCCAATGAAATAAAACTAAATAAAAGGGTAAAGTGACTTAAAACGTCTGAATTTTTAAACTGAGTAGAATCAGGTTTCCTTTTCGGTGTTTCTCAACTGCAGTCACTCTTGTAAACTTTAGGTAGCTACACTGTGTATTGTGTGGGCTGTCCTGTGCATTGCAGGAAGCTGTGTTTTTAGGCGCCCCCTCAACATGCCAATAGTGCTTACCAGTTACTTTGGCCACCCAAATACCCTCACTCACTTTCCAAGAGATGGGGAGGGGCTGAGATCCACTCAGAGATGTTCATGGAGATTCTGAAGAGGAGGCACATTAAAGGTTGATGGAATGGATGCTTAATATTTTGAAGTTGAATTTTACTTTATAACACTTTTTTTTTTGTCTTTTTTGAGATGGAGTTTCACTTTTGTCACCTAGGTGCAATGGCGTGGTCTTGGCTCACTGCAACCTCCACCTCCCTGGTTCAAGTGATTCTCCTGCCTCAACCTCCTGAGTAGCTGAGATTACAGGCACCCACCACCACGCCTAGCTAATTTTTTGTATTTTTAGTGGTGAGGGGTTTTCTGCATGTTGGCCAGGCTGGTCTCGAACTCCTGACCCCAGGTGATCCACCCGGCTCAGCTTCCCAAAGTGCTGGGATTACAGGTGTGCACTCTGCCAAGATAGAGGACAGCTGTAAGATAACATATAAACATGTGCTAATTTTTATGAATTATATATATTCAGAGCAGACATCAGGCAGAATTATGATGTGCTTAAACTTGCTTTCAGCACTTTTCTAGACCCCTTTGAATAGTCCATGTCTCTGCTCTGGGATCTTCTTTCTTTCCAATGTGCTCTGCTTGTACTAAAGTCTTCCACTGTGAAACCTACCTAGGCCTGGTCCCTCAGGACAGTATTATAGGATTCAATCTTTCCCTCTCTCAAATATCCATCCAAGTGTATCAACTCTGTATCTAATTTTTTCAAGTACACAGTACATCTAGAGATAAGTAGGTAATTTCAGAGGCATCAAAAAATATTCTGGCTCACAAATCTTTCCCTCAGTGACTTAAACTGCCATAAAATGACAGTTACTTCTTCAGGTTGAGATATTAAGTGGTATTGCACATTTGTGTTTCATTGGAAGGTGAAAGTATTATTTCTTCTTAATAATTTTGAATAAATTATTTTTCATCAGAATAACAGAAAGACAATACGGCATACAGGTTGAAAACTCTGACTTGGGAGCTAGACAGCTTTTGTTTGAATCTTAATCCTGTCATTTCCTGGCTGTGTAACTTTGGTCAAGTTACTTAACCTATCTGAGCCTCAGTTTCATCATAGTACAATGTGGATAATAATAGTTGCCAACCTCACAGAGTTGTCAGGTGGAGTAAATGCCCTGTTAAATGTAATGCATATTAGCAGTGCCTGATACTTGGGAAGTACTCAGTAAGTGGTAACTTCCCAGTTAATATTCTGCCCAAGTCTTAACACCGATAGTTTGGAAAATAAAATACACATTGACTTGTTGAAAAGTTTATACCCAAATAGACTTACTGAGATTGCTTCGAAAGGATATTATCTCGTTATTAAAATTTTTTCTTGAGCTTGCAAAATTTACACAAGCTTACAACTAACACAGGTAGTGTAGGTTTGTGAGTCCACAATGAGAATGCCATTTCTTTGGTGCAGCCTTCTTTAACCTTTATTACATTTAACCCTTGAATATTCTTGTTTTCTACTCTGTCATAACACTTTGCTTATGTCATCGCTTAGAGCCCTCTAACTCTCTCTTTTAAATTAGCTATTGGTATTCTTTAAAGCCATCTTCAGTAGAAAGCAATTTGCTGGAGGTCAAGGATCATGTCTCACTTACTATGAATTCACCAAATGCTTGAACAGTGCAGGCATATGCCATGTGATTATTAAATGAATGAATAATTATAAGCTCTACAGGGGCAGGGATTTTTGAAGTTTTGCTCCTTGCCATCTATATCAGCAAGTATCTAGAATGGTGATTGGGGCATAGTAAGTGAATAAACATTTGCTAAGTGATTTTGTTAAATGAAGGGAGGCACAGATGTGCTGTTGAAGTAAAAATGGGATTCTATATATTAAACCAACATTTTCACTGATTACATTAAACGTTTTGAGATATATTCCTCCAGAAAAAAATTCGCACTGGGGAAACAAACTATAATACATAAACTAATACATTTACTTGCTCGTTTGGAAATATTTCTCTGAGGCAGGGGAGGACAGTGATGGTCAGTATTCATAAGCTATAGTCTCCTGTCTCTAGCCATAGGTATCACTTCATTCATTCAACCAAAAGCTATTGACCTCTTGCTTCATGAAGGGCACTGTGGCTGATGATGGGCCACATGAGACACGAAGGATATGAAAAGGTGTTGATCACAGAATTCATGTCTGAGTACCTGGAATAAAGTGTTATGCTCTTGGCAATTGTGAATAAAGTGTGATGGTCTTAACTAGTCCACTTCTAAGAGAAAATGCGTTGCTCATGTCTCTCATGAAGAAGCAGGTCTAGGTGATCTCATTCCCCTTTTCTGTTTGGACCAGGGTGGCAGTCAAGTTTTAGAGACCAATGAAATCATCTAGTCCAAAAATCTTGGTCAAACCATGCTTGACTATCAATAAAAATGTATGAACTAAGAGATTTAAAGGAAAAATCAGTGCGCAGCAGTGGAAGAAGGGCAGAAGAAAATAAAGGGCAGAGGAAAACAAATCTCCATTATCTGGTCATGACTGTGATGCCCACACTTTTGATCCCTTGCTCGGGATGACCATACACCTAGGTTTTCCCAAGATAGTCCTAGTCCATCCTTGTCCTAGGGTAATAAGGCCCCTTTCACTGAAAGGGGTTTAGATGTTATGATTTCAATGATAAATTATGTGAACGCCTATTATTCTCTCAGGGGAGATGTTTCAGAGTGTGTTTGCACATTGTACAGCCAGGCTCCATGGTTAAATATACCTGTTTAGTACTCTACAAAGAGAACGATAGATCCTTTCTCTACTAGGATTGTAAGCTCTTCAAGGGCAGAAATCTCATTTTCTCCTTTTCCTATTCCTTCTTCCTAACAAGAGCTGATTATATAATAGGCTGCAATAAATTCTTATTAAATTATATTGAACTTTTCCCCTAAGAACCTACAGAAAAAAATGCATATACGTGCACACTTTTTTTTCTTCCTATGAGGTATATATTTTCTTAGAGATAACATGTATTTATCTTCAGTCAGCTGAACTGCTGGATGGCTTTCTTATAGAATTTATCTGATGCAATCCATAGCAACCTTGATTTTTATGCTGAAATTGTGCTTTCCAAACTCATATTTTCTAGCTTTTAATTTATACATTTAAACCAGAAACTGGGCTAATAAACACTTAGATGCATTTCACTACCTCACAGATTATGCAACACACACAAGAACACTGATAACAGAAAGGTAAGTTTCTATACACTGTTCCTTAGGTAAAAAGGGGACACAAACAGAGCTGAAGAAAAAAAGCAACAGGGATCTAGATATGGTGAACAGCATAGGCAAAGTTATGGAGTTGGGAAGTGGAATGCTATGTGTGTTGAAAGCAAACAGTTTTTTATTTATCACGTGCTCACTATATGTGTTTATAGTATTTATATTACTTGAGCTTTAGAGACAGAATATATGGGAGAACTGAGAAACTGAATTATTTTACCACAGTTGTTGAATTTACAAGATAGTCTCCCCTTTCCTCTCCTTAGAAGCTTTTGCACCCTTGAACTAGTTCATGGTACGGGCGTTAGGAAAATTCTGCATTCCTTTTGTGGCACAGTACAATACTCATTTGTTTATTTTGAGTATTTGCTTGAAGGGGGGTAATGCAGGCAGATGATGCTCTTTTTCCTTCTATTTTAAAAACCACAGCTTGCATGATATTTGTCTTCTTAAAAATTGTGTTTTTAATTTTGCAAATGTACCCAGAGGCATTAAGTAATGGCAGCATATTTATAAATTAAAATATAAATAAATAATTTGGGAAAGCAATAACAGCTGGGAAGTATTTTTTCATGTGAGTTGCTTTTAAGGAAAGCAATAAACAGTTTTTCTTGGGAGTGAAGAAAGAAACCATACCAGTTCACAGAGGAGTAGACAGTGCAGCAAGAGCTTCTTAACAAAATTTCAAATTTTATGAGGACTTGAAAGAGAAAAAGCATATCCCTTGAAGGAAGGTAGGGGACTCTAGGGTGTGTGTGTTGGCTTGGTGGGGAGGATTGAGGGCGGGGGAAAGTGTTAAATACAAGAAAAAAATATTCATGATGCAGGCATGATGACTCTGCTTCTTACTGAGTTTATATAATCAACTTGATCCTGGATAGAAGGGAATTAATGGTGACCCTGTTAAGGTACTTCTGAGCAGCTACTACTGCCCTGGGTGTGATCAAAGGTGGACATCAGAAGACTCAAGGCCCTGCCCAAATGGGATCCATTTTCACTCTTCCTGATTTAGGAAAGGGCTCCTCCCATCAAAGGGTTGGAGCTTGCATCCCTGAGAGACAATGCTGTGCTCTGGGAATAAGTGAAGATTTAGGAATTTACAGCCATGGCCAAAATTTTACAGAATTTATTTGAGGAAAGCAAAATCTTTTACAGAAATCTCTTGATAGAGGCAATTCAAAGACAATCTTTTGAGCAATTACACCTAAAACACAACAAACCCAGAAAAAGAATGTTTTGGAATCCCTACAAGAGTATCCACACTATACTAGCAGAGAGAGAATTCAGTGGTTGGGGCTTATCCCCAGTTCCTTGGCAAGGGATCCAGAGGCTGAAGATTGATCCCCAAACAGAATGAACAGCAAGGCTACATTATGCAGGTTTAAAATCCAAGCTTAGTTGGATTTTAAAATATTAGTGAAAAAAAAGAGATAAAATGAAAATTTAAGTAGTGGCAAGTGCCGGCTTGCCATTCTATTCAATAAGGTTAAGCCCACAGGCAATGAATGGAATCAGTCCAATCATCAATAATCATTGCAAATTTGAAACCTATTTTTAAAATATGAGATAGATGTAAGGGTTTCCCTGATCAATGGCAAATACATCAAACACCTTCCAGGCAAGTGGGTGGTCCTCTGAGCCATCCAGGATAAAAAGCAGTAATTAATTCAGGGCTAAGGAAGAGTTTGCTAGACAGGTAAAGTCATCTGTGAAAGAATGATGATGATGAACAGCAAGAGCCAACAGGATAGTATCTTCATTACTTTGCTGAAGTATTCCAAGCAGAGAAATCCTTGAGTGACAGCTTCTGATTATAATCTTCCTGTGGCATGATATACTGATAATTACAATAAATATTAAATGTTTATGTGAGCATATTTGTGTATAGGTTGTATACACAAAACCATGCACATAGTAGCAGATGATACAAAAAACTTTTAAGGATATTTCTGACATTACCTCTTTGCTTTTCTTCTCTTTCCCCCTCCCCCGCTTAATATGCTAACCTCTTTGTACCATGCTGTTCTGCTCTATTCTTGTCTGGAATGCATGTTAGCTGGCCACCAGTAATCCCAGAAGACAGCTGGGGGGACTGAAGTCTTGTATTATTCTGGTGGGGATATAAGCTAGAATATTGACCTGTTGCAGTTCTTGTGATTTAATTTGTGTTCACACGTTAATAAGGCTTAGGGAAATTCAAGTTATGTAAGACATAGAGCAAAAGCCATAAACTTTTCATTACAAGGTCTAGGTCACATAATTCCCAATAAATACTTTTGTTGACTTTTTTAAAGGTCTGGAATAAGGAACTCCCCTTTTATTCTGTATTTTAATACACAGACACCTGTTCTAAGGAAATCTTACCTACTTTAGAATTAGATTCAAGATTTAGATACCAAGAGTATGTGACTACTGGTAAGGAGCCCCCTTTGGTCGAAGAAACTCTTGGTGAATAAGTCAGTTCTACATTCTCAAGAAACCCATGCTATTTTAAGTTCAATTGGCATTCATGGAATATGCACCAGTAGCTGTATAGACAAGGCATAGCGATAGATAGTACAAAAAACGAGGAGTTAATTCTACTGGGAGAAAGCAGAGTCAGAGAAACTAGGGCAGATAGGTCCTGAGAAGGGTTTCAGAGGTGACTAAAGAGGAAAAAGCTATTTTGAGCATAGAAGATGGCATAGGCAAATGTGTGGAAGCACAAAATAACATGCCGTGCTTGGGGAATATTTCAGTACTGAAATCTGTGTGTGTGTGTGTGAGAGAGTGCGTGTGTGCACGTGTGCGCGATGGGAAAGGAGGCCAGAGTGACAAACAGAATCTTAATTACAAGATAATTTTTAATTTTTTTTCTGGCCAGGAATTATTTTGTAGATTATGGAGAGCCATTTAAGGTAATTAGTCTGGAAAGAGATGCGTTCAAATTTGTACTGCAAATAAAAAGCATACTACATATATAGTTAACTTGCTTTCCTAAATTAACAATATGGTGCTAATATATTCCACATTAGTAAATATTCATTTGTAGCATTAATTAAAATGATTGCATTGCATTCTGTGGGCATTTTAACTATTTAATTAATTAATCTCCTATGTTAGGCAATTAGAAAACTTGAGAGTTAAGTTTTTGAGAGCAGTAAAAAGTTAAGTTTAGAACATGCTTTGCTTGAGATGCCTGTAATACAGCCAAATGGGGGTGCTTGAATATTCAGATGGTGCTGGAATATATAGAGGTGGAGCTTGAGGGGAACGATCTGAGAATGTAGACATAAATATGGGAATCATTAGTATATTGATTACTTAAAGTCAGAAGGGGATACTTAATGGCCAAGGAAAAGAAAATGTACAATTCTTTAAAAAAGTAAAGGGGATAGAACCTTTGGAAATACTGTTTCTAGGCAGTGAGTTGAGTAGTAAGAGATTGGGAAAGAAAAGTCAGGGGGATGGGGAAAAAATCTGAAGAGTGTGATGTAGGAGGATTCAGAGGAAAAGAGAGAGTTGATTCCTATAACAACTTTTAGAAAGGTGAGACTAGGTAATACTATTATTATTATTTACTTTCCACAAAGGCTAAATGTCTTCTTGGGGCAAATACAATTGTAAACATTAAAACTGGATTGCTAATCCTGATCTTCTAGCTTCAGTTCTAACAGAACTGGATTTTATGATTCAGGTAATTAAAGAAAGAGAGTATAAAAGAATAGCAGGATAAGCTTCAGAAGCTAAAATTAAGTTGGAATCTGTAGGAGATATAATGTATAGAAAAAGAACATGTTCTTAAATTAAAGCAGGCAAAGAAGGATATCCCAAAATAGGCTAGGAGAGAAAGCTGATAAAAATGTCTTGAAATGTTAAGTCTTGGCTTTCAAATTTGAGAATATGGTGGATGAGATAATCAGAGAAACCCTACCCAGTAGAGCTGATACTCTTCAACATAATGGACTGAAAACAAACATAACAAATAAGCTATTTTAAACAACAACTTCTTTTTTTTTTTTACTTTGAAAGAATTTTAAATACATAGAAAAGTTACAAAACAGTATAGTTAATGTATACCCTTTCACCCAGCGTCTCCAGCTTCATCTAACTTTAACAACTTACATAATCATAGTACTATACAATTAACAAAACCAGGAAATTAATATGGGTACATTAATATTAAACTATGGACTTTTTCAAATCTCACCAGGTTTTCCATTAATGTCCTTTTTCTTTTCCAGTATCCAATTTAGTTGTATAACCTTAGTCTCTCCAATCTTTGACATTTCCACATTTTTCCCTACCTTTCATAGCCTTAACACTTTTAATGAGTACTAACTGGTTATTATGTAGAATGTCTTTCAAATTAGTTTTGTTTGTTTTTTTTCATGATAAACTATACATTTTAGGCGAGACCACCATAAAAGTGATGTTGTGTCTTCGTTGCATACTGTCAGTGAGTATGTGATGGTGATGTCTTATTAGTGGTATTATTAACTTTGATTACTTAATCACTTATTATCAAATGGCAAATATGGCCAGTTGCCCCAGGTGGTATCTGCTGGGTTTCTTCACCATAAAGTTAACAGCTGTTTTTTTGTGATTGATAAGTAATTGGAGGACATATTTTGAGACTATGCAAATACGTTTTCAAACTTTTGCTCATTGATTTTAGCATCTACTAGTGGATGTTTTAAAAACTTTTTAAAAAAAATTTACTTCAAATTAATAAACTTTATATTTTCAGAGACACTTTAGGTTCAAAGCAAAATTGAGTGGAAAGTACAGAGTTCCCAGATACTCCCTGATCTCTTCCCCAACCCAGCACAACCTCCCCCACTGTCAACATCCCTCACTAGAGTGGTATATTTGTTACAATTGATGACTTATATTTACATCACCCCCAAAGTCTGTAATTTATATTATAGTTCACTCTTAGTGCTGTACATTCTATGGGCTTTGACAAATGTACAATGAGATATATGTCCTTCATTGTAGTACCACATGTAATACTTTTACTCCTTAAAAATCTCCATCTTTACCTACTCATCCCTCCCTCCCTCCTAAGCCCTGGCAACCAGTGATCTTTTTACATATTTTGCCTTTTCCAGAATGTCATATAGTTAAAATTGTACAATAGGTAGCCTTTCAGACTGGCTTTTCTCACTTGGTAATAGGCAGATAAGTTAATTTTTTTTTTTTCATGGTTTGAGAGCTCATTTCTAGTGCCAAACAGTATTCTATTGTCTAGATGTTACAAAAAGTTCATCTATTCACCTACTGAAGAACATCTTGGTTGCACTTATGTGTCTGCAATTATGAACAAAGCTGCTATAAATATTAGTATACAGGTTTTCAGGTGGACATAGTTTTCATCTCCTTTGTGTAAATATCATGGAGAACAATTGTTAGATTCTATGGTAAGAGTATACCTTAATTTTATAAGAAACTGTCAAACTGCCTTCCACAGTGGCTGTACCATTTTGCATTTCCACCAGCAATGAAGCATCTGGTGTAGTCAGTGTTTTGGATTTTGGCCATTTTAATAGGTGTGTAGTGGTTGGTATCTCATTATTGTTTTAATTTGCATTTCCCTGATGACATGATGTCAGCATCTTTTCCTATGAGTACTTGCTATCTGTATATCTTCTTTGGTGAGGTGTCTGTTAAGGTCTTTGGCGTTCTTAAAATTAGATTTTTTTTTTTTTTTTTTTTTTACTGTTGAGTTTTAAGAGTTCTTTGTATATTTTGGATAACAGTTCTTTATCATATATGCCTCTTGCTAACATTTTCTCCTGGTCTGTCTTCTGTTTTTGTTCTCTTGACAGTGTATTTTGCAGAGCAGAAAATTTTAATTTTAATGAACTCCAGCTTATCAATTATTTCTTTCATGGATTGTGCCTTCAGTGTTGTATCTAAAAAGTCATTATTATAACCAAGATTTTGTCCTATGTTATCTTCTAGGAGCTTTATAATTTTTAATTTTGCATTTAGATCTATGATCCATTTTGAGATAATTTTTTGTAAAGGATGTAGATCTGTGTCTTGATTCGTTATTTTTACGTCTGCATGTCCAGTGGTTTCAGCCCCATTTGTTGAGATGACTATCTTTGTTCCATTATATTGCTTTGGCTCTTCTGGATTAAGGATCAGTTGACTATATTTATGTGGATCTATATCTGGAGTTTCTATTCTGTTGTATTAATCTATTTGTTCTTTCATCAATACCAAATTATCTTGATTACTGTAGCTTTATAGTAATTCTTGAAGTAAGATAATGTCGGTTCTCTGACTTTGTTCTTCTCCTTCAATACTGAGTTGACTATTCTGGGTCTTCTACCTCTGTATATACATTTTAGGGTCAATTTGTTTATATAAATGAAATAACACTGAAATTTTGATTGGGATTGTGTTGAATCTATGGATCAAGTTTGGAATAACTGACATCCTGACAGTTTTGAGTCTTCCTATTCATGAACATGGAGTACCACTCATTTATTCAGTTCTTTGATTTCTTTCCACAGAGTTTTATAGTTTTTCTCATATAGATCTTATACATACTTTTGTTAGATTTACATCCAAGTATTTTATTTGTTTTGGCACTAATGTACATGATAGCATTAATGGAATGATTTTAACTTCAAATTCCTCTTGGTTATTGCTGGTTACAGGAAAATGATTGCTTTTCTGTATCATTGGTGTATCCTGCAATCATGGTACAATCATTTATGAGTTTCAGGAGTTTCCTTGCTGATTATTTTAGATTTTCTTCATGGATAATCATGTCATCTGCAGACAAAGACAATTTTATTTCTTTCTTATGAATATTTATGCATTTTATTTCCATTTCTTGTCTTATTGTATTAGCTAAGACTTCCAGTGACATATTGAAAAGCAACAGTGAGAGGTAATAGTCTTATTTTGCTCCAGAGCTTAGTGAGAAAGTTTCAAGTTTCTCACCATTAAGTGCAATGTTAGCTGTAGGTATTCTGTAGACTTTTTTTAAAAAAAAATAAGTTTGGGAAGTTCCTTCCTATTCTTAGTTTGCTGAGAATTTGTGTCACGAACATTTGTTGGGTTTTGTCAAATGCTTTCTCTGAATCTGTTGATATGATTATGCAACTTTTCTTCTTTAGCCTGTTGATATGATGGATTACATCAATTTATTTTCAAATGTTGAATTATGTTTGCATACCTGGAATAAATTCCACCTGATAAAGGAGTATGATTCTTTTTAGGTATTATTGGATTCAATATGCTCATATTTTAGGAAGGATTTTTGTTCATGAGAAGTACTGGTCTGCAGTATTTTTTTTTCTTGTAATGTCTTTGTCAGGTTTTGGTATTAGGATGATGACAGCCTCATAGAATGAGTTTGGAAGTATTTCTTCCACTTCTATCTTCTGAAAGAAATTGTGGAAAATTTGTATAATTTCTTCTTTATGTGTTTGTTAGAATTAACCAGTGAACTCACTTTGGCTGGATGCTTTCTGTTTAGGAAAGTTATTAATTAATTATTTATTTTGTTTCTTTAGTACATATAGGCCTATTCAGATTGTCTATTTCTTCTTGTGTGAATATTGGCAGATTGTGTCTTTCAAGGAGTAGATTCATTTCATTTCAGTTATCAAATTTGTGGGCATAGATAAGTTAATAATGTTACTTGATTATACTTTTAATGTCCATGTGACCTGTAGTGATAGCCCCTATTTCATTTCTTTCTTTCTTTTTTTTCTTTCTGAGATAAAGTCTCACTTTGTCATCAAGGCTAGAGTGCAGTGGCACCATCTTGGTTCACTGTAACCTCTACCTCCCTGGTTCAAGTGATTCTCCTGCCTCAGCCTCCGAGTAGCTGGGATTACAGACATGCACCACCATGCCTGGCTACTTTTTGTATTTTTAGTAGAGATGGGGTTTCACCATGTTGGCTAGGCTGGTCTTGAACTCCCGACCTCAGTTGATCCGCCCACCTAGGCCTCGAAAAGTGTTGGGATTACAGGTGTGAGCCACCGTGCCTGGCCTCCTATTTCTTTTCTGATATTAGTAATAAGAATCTTTGTTTTTCCTACCCTGGCTAGAAACATCAGTTTTATTAATCTTTTCAAAGCACTAGCCTGGCTAGAAACATAAATTTTATTAATCTTCTCAAAGCACTAGTTTTTGATTTTATTGACTTTCTCTATTCATATCTTATATTTAGTTTTCTTGATTTCTGCTCCAATTTTTGATGTTGCTGTTGATGTTGAGTTTAGCTATATTCTTACTGATTCTCTGCCTCCTAGATCTGTCAATTTCTGATAGACGGGTATTGTAATCTCCAACTAGAATATAAGAGGTGGGCCTTTTGGGAAATGATTAAGTCATGAGGGCTTCACCCTCCAGAACGGGAATAATGTTTTTATAAAAGGGCTTGAGGGAGGAAGTTCATTTCGTTTTGCCCTTTCCAGCATGTGAGGACACAGAAGGAGCCATCTATGAGTAACAGGTCTTCACCAGACACTGAATTTGCCAGCACTTTAATCTTGGACTCCCCATCTTCCAGAACTGTGTGAAATAAATTTCTGTTGTTTATAAAGTACCCAGTCTAATGTATTTTGTTATAGTAACCCAAACAGACTGAGATAGTTTTTTTTTTTTTCTCTCAATACTTCAAATATTTCACTCTACTCTCTTCTTGCTTGCATGGTTTCTGCGGAGAAGTTGAATTTAATTCTTACTTTTGCTCCTCTATAGTTAAGGTGTTTTTCTCCTTTGGTTTCTTGCACAATTTTTTCCTTATCTTTGATTTTCTGAAGTTCAAATATGATATGTTTAGGTGTTGTTTTTGTTTTGCATTTATCTTGCTATTCTCTGAGCTTCCTGAATCTGTAGTTTGGTGTCTGACACTAATTTAAGGAAATTCTCAGTCACTTCAAATATTGTTTCTGCTCCTTTCTCTCTTTTTCTCCTTTTTGTTATTCCCTTTACACATATGTAACATCTTTTTTGTCCGTTCTTGGATATTTTGACAGTTCTTGGATATTCTGTTCTGTGTTTTTTTTTGTTTTTGTTTTTTTTCCAGTGTTTTCTTCTATCTGCTTTTTAGGCTTGGAAGTTTTTATTGTCATATCCTCAAGCTCAGAGATTCTTTCTTTGGCCCTGTCAATTTACTGATGAGCTCATCAGAAACACTCTTCATTTCTGTTACTGCGTTTTTGATCTCTAGAATTTCTGTTTGATTTTTTTCTTAAAATTTTCATTTCTTTACTTATATTATTCATCTGTCTCTGCATGTTGTCTCCTTTCCCCATTAAAGCCCTAACATATTAATCACAGTTTCTTTTAGAATTCCTGTTCTGATAATTCCGACATTCCTGCGACATCTGATTCTGACTCTGATGGTTGTTCAGTTGTTCTCTTCAAACTGTGTTTTTAGCCTTTTAGTGTGCCTTGCAAGTTTTTATTGATGTAGTGGGTAAAAGGAACTGCAGTACAAAGACTACAAAGACTGCCAGTAATGTAGTGGTAAGGTGTGGAGGCAGGGGAATTGTTCTATTGTCCTATAATTAGATCTCAGTCTTTTAGTGAGCTTGTGCCTTTGAACTGTGAGCTTGACCAATGCTTCTCAGTTTGCTTTTTTTTTTCTTTTCTTTTTTTTTTTTTGTTTTCACTCTTAGGTGCAACAGGATGGCTAGAGGGAGCTGGAGCTGGATATTTCCCTTCTCTCGGTAAATTAGGCTCTAATAAAACCACAGCAGGCTAGGCTCTAGTTAGTTTCTCCTGAGGGCAGCCCTTGTTAAAGAACAGAATGCTCTGGTGTATTGCAAAATGGTTTCATTTCTCCTTCCCCTGCCAAAAGTATGAGGGGTTTTTATTCTTATCTTCACTGTAAGGACCTGGTATAGCTCTTAGAGGTAAAACCCTAAGTGTCATCTCTCATTTGAATTTGGTCCTCCATGAATTTTTAACTCTCAGAATTGTCCACATTGAGCTTCCAGCAATTCATCAGTTACATTTCAGGTTTTGTACCTGGTAGTGGTTCCTGACGAGGTTTCCACTCAGGGTTTCTCCTTCAGTAAGCTATTATTCTTTGTATCTACTTGTCTGTCTCTCCAATTTTGGGGGCAGTGGTTTGCTCAGTGACCTCACTTCTCTGACTAATCTAAAAAAAAATCAGATTAGTCTAGATGTTGATTTTTTCAGTTTGTTCAGCATTTTACTTGTTGTTAGTGTGGAGTAATGACTTCTAAGCTCCCTACAAACTGGACTGGAAACCAGAAGACCATTAGTAAATTTTGCCTGCAATAATTATTACTGTGGTATTTACTCATATTGATTTTACTCATATTGATTTTCTTTCATTCTTTCTACATTTATTAGTTGGTAGTCTTCTGTAAAGAAGAGCTTTTATTTATCTGCCACATATTTATCTATCAAATTATCTTTATATCGGTATGGATGCATAGATATTCATTTAATTCTAGAGGTTATAATTGGATACTATCAATATTTACTTTGATTTTTAAATTGTTTCAGCTTTGGCCATTGGGAGTTTTTTATGCTTGGTCCTTGCGTCTAATAGACATTTTGAAATGTAGGGTAGGGTTATATAATTAAGAGAGTTTTTGGTAAACACACACTGAAGCTGGTGTTTTTTTCTGAAAATAGCTGTTAATTCTTAGAAGTCTGGTAACTGTTTTATTAGGATATGCACATGGGGAAAAAGAGACAAAGACTGGAGTTTGAATAAAATGCAGACTGAATGAATGATTACCCACATGAAATTTTCCTTAAGAAACAACATGCTCAGTGAAAGAATTAGGAGAAATATTTGCAGAGTGAAATGGTGGAACTAATGCCAGTCTTGGTCTTGGATCTTAGTGTAGCAACAGAAAAAGCAAGAAAGTCTTCCTGGGGAATTCCTAACCAGAACCTACACTATTCTGATTTGGAATTCAAGTTCTTTTACAATGTATATGAAAGAACAAAAGGCAAAGAATAGACATGGCATTCCTGAAAAAGGAATCACTTGGAGAGATTTGCTTTGCTAGATAACAAGACATGTTACAAAATTATCTTATATAGGATAGTGTGGTTTGGTGGTGCAATAGACAAATAAATGAGTAGCATACAGACAAAAAATCAACATATTCATAGAAGGAAAATGGACATGGACAGAGCTGATATTGAAGATCAATAGCAAAAAGATTTGATAAAATGGTGTCAAAATAATTGGTTATCCACTGAGGTGAAAACTTGATAGCAGATTCCTAGCTCTCATCATACGTAGAAATCAATTACCATTGGGTTGGAACTTTAAAGGAAAAGGGAAAACTTTAAAATTTTCATAGATATAGAAAACTATGTTAATGAGCTTGATATTGAAGATTTTTTTAAATTCAAACATTGCAGATCAAAAAGAAGCCTGATTATATTTGATACACTAAAACCAAGGTTTTAAGCTTATTTTCATCAAAAGACACCATGAAGGTATCTTTTCTTAAGTCAGAAGAAATTACCTACAACACATATTATCAAAAATTATTAGAACTCAGAATATACAAAGAAGTCTAATATTTGATGATGAAAGACAAACCATCCAATAAAAAGTGAGCAAAAATAAAGATACAAATGAGTACTTTACAGAAGAAGAAACACGATTGTCTAATAAATGTACTAAAAATGCTCAGTAAACATACTTAATATGCTCATTAGTAATCAAAAAAATGAAAATGAGAACTACAATGAGACAATACCATTTCAAACTTGATGAAATGAAAAATACAAATAATTCTGACAATACCCCTTTTATCATCCTTTCATGCAGGAATTTGGGTCTTGACATAAAATAACGCACAAATTCCAGATTTGCTGCTTATCAGCAGTGTAATCTTTGACAAGTCATTTAAACTCTAGCTTCAGTTTGCTCACCTACCAAATGCAAAGCATAACTTCTCTGCAGAGTTATGAGAAACAAAGATAATACACACCAAGCATCTGACAAAGTTTGGCATAGAGCAAAGGGTCATTGATGATGGCTGCTCAAACTGACATATTTGGGATGACAGTCCAGGAACATAATGTTTATACCAGTGTTTCACTCAATAGAACTAATTCAGAGAGAATGTATTAAGGTTTTAAATATCATTCTTCAAAACTTGTATTAACAATGACAGCAGCAGCAGCGGCAATGATTAATTGAGGGCTTACAATGTTCCAGGCAGTGAGTTTAGTCTTTTATATTCACTATTTCATTTAATTCTTATGTTTACTTTGTAGTGCAGTATGTATTCTCTCTAGATATAGTATTATCTCCATTATGGATGAGGAAATTGAAAGTCAAAGAGCTTAATTTACTTGCCCAAAGTCACATATAGGGTCATTTGCAACTCTGGGAGTAGAACACAGGCCTCTCTTTACTATGATTCTCTAGTGTAGATGATTTCTCTTTAGCAGACTGATCCAGAAACAGAACTTTTCTCTTGTAAGCAATCTTCACAATTAGTGGCATCAAGATTAATTTATGTGCATAATAGTGTGATGAACTGAAGCCAGTATTTTAAAAAAAGAGTAAGAATTTCAGAGTTTGCTGTTAGAATTTCCAACCTAATCTTTGTCAGTGTTACTGTCTTTGACAGAAATGAAGGAAAGGAAAGAAGGGGAGTTGGAGTCGGGACCAGTTGACTGATACAGTCTTGCTCTACGTAATTTGAAGTTCCACCTTTTCATCTTGGGGGACTCCATGCTCTAACTCCTTTCAGGAATAATTGAAATATCACTGGGAATGAAGCAGGCTGCTAAAATTCATGGCATACCATATACAAACAACAACAACAACAACAACAACAACAGCCAGACTCTTGCTTGCCCCTCTCCGCTCCTTAAACCAGCCAGAGCCTTGACCCTTCATCTTCTATGTTAGCAGTGGGCTTTCCTTCCAAAAACATGGACTTGGAATAAGTTAGGATTTAATAGTCTTATGCTGTAATACCCCAGCTAAGTGATTACTCAACTTATTTGGGTTTCAAGGTTGGGAAACTCATTGTTTTTTGAGGTGGCTTCATCTGTCTTCAAAGAGCTGTAATTGTTAACAATAACAAAGACAATGACAATATCTCATTTTTAAAACTGAGAGTTTATGATGCGCCAAATACTGTGCTAAAAGCTTTATATAAATTGTCTCATTTAATACTCATAATAACCTCCGTGACATAGATGCTATTATTTTCTCTAATTTACAGATTAAAAACTTAGAGATTTAGATCTATTTGTCATAATTTTAGCATTTGCAGACTAAACAAATTCACTTGGCAACACTTAGGTATTAGGAAACAGCACAGAACTCTCCAACGTAAACCTCCACTCCTTTTGGCTAAATATCTCTATGCTTAATTGGTTCTTTACATTACATTTTTGTAGAAAATGTAGAATCAGTCCGGGTGCGGTGGCTCATGCCTGTATTCCCAGCACTTTGGGAGGCCAAGGCGGGTGCATCATGAGGTCTGGAGATCGAGACCATCCTGGCCAACATGGTGAAACCCTGTCTCTACTAAAACACACAAAAACTTCAACCAGGCATGGTGGCACACGCCTGTAGTCCCAGCTACTTGGGAGGCTGAGGCAGGGGAATTGCTTGAACCCAGGAGGCGAAGGTTGCAGTGAGCTGAGATTGCACTACTGCACTCCAGCCTGGTGACAGAGCAAGACTCTGTCTCAAAAAGAAAAAAGAAAAAAAAGAGAAAGAAAATGTAGAATTTTTATTTAATCACGTTTAAAACATGACATTTTGGGGCCTCTCTGTGTTCCCTCTTTTGTAGTTTTTGTTGCCCTCACCTCTGACTTTTCTTTAAGATGTGAGGCTGGATCTAAGCAAAGAAAAAGTATCTTTCTTTGTACTCTGTCACAAGTCTTCTAGACCAATGTTTACAGAAAGTGCACACAACCCAAGAATTTTGCATGATAAATTATTTTAGAAATGTTTAGAGATAAAGCAAATTCATAGCATATCATTCGAAAGGAAAAAGTGGCAAAAATAATTATCATGATTAACATCAATGCAGGATGGAGAAATTAACAAAGTCAGTCAATGTTTGTTTTTCACTAATGGGTTTCTAGATGTCCTTATCAACAGCCTGACTCTTTAAAAAGTGTTTTTCTATGTTTTTACAGAAAAAATATGTATTCTTGCCATTATTTACTTGTTATTTGAAACATGTTCAAAAGGCCATCTCTTCATAAGGTCACCTGTTTTTCTTTAACTGCCTGCTGTCACGGGAACATTAAAATTAGTATTTTTGTTATAAGATTATATGTTTAAAATTCTGTAATTTTAAATCCTTAAAACAGAAGAGATGACTATCAACTTGAAGTTTCACTATATTTTAACCTTCATCTATTTTCTCGAAATTACAAATAAAATACTTCTACTACTTACTGAAATATTGGATGAGCTGTAGTCTTAAAGTCAGATATTTGACCTAAGCTATGGCAAATGACTAAATCTTTCTTTTTTAATGTCAGTTTTAGATATCATACACCAAGACACAACATTTTTACAGTGCTTAGCATTCCTACAGCTTTATGATATTTAGGGAACAGGAAAGCCACTTAATGGTGGAATTATCATGTCTATCTTCTAGTGCATAAATGTATGTTACAAAGATTAATGCTAGAACACACTAAACTGCCCTGACAATGGTGAAATGCCTCCAATAAAGAGAAAGCCCTTGCATATGGCCAGTTTAAGAATAAAAATTAGCCTGTAGAATTCATTTAATCTATTTGTAGGCATAAATGAGAATTTATTTTAGCCAAAAAAATCCATGATGTATTTTTAGAATCTTGCATGATGAATGAATGCATCTTAGACTTCTAAGTGAATATGAAGTAAGTTAAACTCTCAACACTACCATCATCTCTTCAGAACCACTTGTCTTGAGTCTACCTGTCAGAATATTCTCTTCCCTCATGAGATACATAATAATCTCATTTAAAATCATAGAGTTCCCTGACACCAAAAAAGCTGACACAGTTTCTCCCTGCTTGCTGGTACAGTACTTCTCCTGAGTGATTACTTATCTATAGCAATGCTACTGTTTTATGTTAATAGATTTCTGAACACCTCAATTTATTTTTGGATCACTCTTTTCTTTTGGCAGATTGTGATTTATATATGCATTATTTCCAGTAGGATTAAATTCTGTAAGCCAAGAAAAAAAAAAAAAAGAAAGAAATATACTGCTGCTTGGCAAAAAAGGAACAAGATATCTTGATAATCATTTATAGCACAGACCCTAAATGTTATACTAATTCTTGTTCAAAAATGGAAACTTTAATGTGTCACATCTTAGGCTAGCAGATCATTCATTTCTAAAGGAAATGCCTATTTTTAAGGCAATTGATGGTCTTTGACGTTTTTACTGTACATTCATCCAGAGAGCAGTTTTCAAATATCTGAAACTCAGAGTGTCAAAATAAAACAAAAGCAATTGTAATCACTGATCAGTTAAAACAACAGCAATCACTAAGGATGGCCAAGAGCTTATAAGACTGCGTGAGATGTTTTGAGAATAGCTTATTAGTGAACCAGAGGGCGGATTATGCTCACACAGGGGAATTATGCTAATCTCTGTGGAGCAAATTCTGAGAAGGGAATGGGAAATTCTGAAGAAGTGGACGGAGGTATAAAAACAAGAAGGACAGGTGCAGAGGATGATAAGAGTGGCAGGCAGCTGATATGGTAAAAGAGGAGTAAACAAAAAGACACTGTCAGAGGCCAAGAGTGAGAGAGGTGAAGCTGAGAATGAGCTCTGATTGAGAAAATTCTTAGTGTAGCAGTAGGCAACTGATACAACTTAGTGGGATCTTACCAATTTGTTGTTTTTCTTAAATCCTGAAAGGCATGTGTAATATAAAATAGCTTTGAATCCAGTGTCAGTGCATTATTTTAAAAAGGCTAAAGATAAGAACATTTTAGAATACCTATTCTTATTATTTAATCTGTTTCTCATAATAAACATGTTATATAATATTAAATAAGAGTATTACAAAATGAAAAGGAGAACAGACCAGATTTGTTGCAAATAGTGAATTCACCAAAGCTATTGAATTGAATGTGGTAAAATACATCTTTTTTTTTTTTTTTAACAGCTGACTTTGGACTAAAATATTTCCCTAAATGATTTAGCACAAAATTTGACATGGGAAGGATCGCTCTTACTAGTGAAAGGAAGCTCAGCCTTTACCCTTAAGCTTTTACAATGTTTAGGGTAAAAGTTTGCTAAAAACATATTTTAAGAAATAATCTTATTGAATATATTCAACTGATATGAATACATTTTCTTATGTACATTTAGCAATTTTTTTATTTTAGCAAAATTTACTAAAAATATATTTAGTGATATTTTTGATTTCAGTGAATTTTCAAATTTTCGAAAGCAAAAGACATGGAATGGTTTATTCTGTTGAGGGATTAAACTCCAGGATTCATTTACAACTAGAAGAGAGCTTTAATCCAGGTTGCAAATCCGATGCTGTGGCCCTCAGCCTTCCGTGGGCTCTTAGTTATTTATCAGATCGTGAGTTTGCCAAATGACCAATCTGTCAAATTCATAAGCACATTTATTTACAAAAATTTGTTTATTTTAATTCTTTAGAAAATTTATAGCAGTCCTGCTAGATGGACTTGCAGGGAGCCAGGACTCCAGAAATCTGGGGCTTTCCATTTCTCAGTCTTCAGTCTTCCACTCTGGGATTCGCAGCTCAGATTGTGCTAGGTGCTCACTGTTGATTTTCCCTATTTTGACTTCTTTAGTTTCAGGAGATAAAGCAGACAGCTGTTACAATTGTCTGATTAATATGAATTCTAGAAAATGATCTTAATTGTTTAAAATATATTCCATAAAATAGGTACATTTGATCACTCTGCAAAAACTGGGGAAAATTCTAAAAACAATAAAATATTAAAAACAGGAAATGACTTTTTTCCTTTGATCTTAGCCAAAGGGCCTAGAAGCAACAGAAAACGACTTAAAATTTTAAAAATAAATCTGTATAAATTTTTAAAATTCCAAATTAAAATTTTAATTGTATTCATAAGAAGAAAATAGTAATGAAATATATTAAAGAACAACAGAGTCATAACTACACACACAAGAACACATTAATGAGAATAAATCATTCCATGACTTTAGCTTTTGAAAATTTTCTAAAATTAAAAAAAATTGCTAAACTTTTAAAAGCAATTTTTGCTAAAATAAAAAATTACTACATGTACATAGGAAAATATATCAACTAAATATATTCAATAAGACTATCTCTTAAAGTAAGTTTTTAGCAAACTTTAAAATTAATGAATTCTGCAAATTGGTCATATGGTAAATTGATTCTAGTGAACTCATTCATTTCATAAATAAGACCACTTCAGCTTTCTTTTTTTTTTTTTTTTTTTTTTTTTTGAGACGGAGTCTCGCTCTGTCGCCCAGGCTGGAGTGCAGTGGCCGGATCTCGGCTCACTGCAAGCTCCGCCTCCCGGGTTTACGCCATTCTCCTGCCTCAGCCTCCCGGGTAGCTGGGACTACAGGCGCCCGCCACCGCGCCCGGCTAGTTTTTTGTATTTTTTAGTAGAGACGGGGTTTCACCGTGTTAGCCACGATGGTCTCGATCTCCTGACCTCGTGATCCGCCCGTCTCGGCCTCCCAAAGTGCTGGGATTACAGGCTTGAGCCACCGCGCCCGGCCCACTTCAGCTTTCTTAAGATGATTCTGCACTTAAAAAAAAAACTGAAACAACTGGCAATATTTAAAAATCGAGCATTCTGGTTCAAGATGGCGGACTAGAAGCAGCTAGAGCCTGCGGCTCCTGGAGAGAAAACAGTGGAGAGAAAAACACTAAGCTCTTCAAGTGCCTCCTCCAGGAGACCATGTTGGAATTCACCAAGGAAGCAATACACAACAGGACCCAAAAGAGAGGAGCAAAGCAGGACAGCCACCCACCTGGGATTGCTGCACAGCCAGAGGAATTGTCGTATCGTGAGAGAAAGGGTGATTGAATAAAAGCTCTTGGAGGATCCACAATTCCACCACAGGCCTTTGCGGTCCTGGCCATGGAAGAGCCCCTCTGACTCCCCAGGGTCTACAGACAGACACAGAGAGCTGCCTGGAGTCTGTGCAGAGGCACCACTCAAGCCCATGTGAAGCCCAATGGGTCTTGGATCCCTGAGCACCCTAGAGCCAGCTACAGTAGCCCCACCAACAAGGGAGTCTAGGCTCTTCCGCATGCCCTTAGGATAGATGCAGCAGCCGCAGTACTGAAGAGCAGACTACAGACCCCACCTCTGCTGCTGCTCGCCAGTCAAGGCCCAGTGGCTTGGGCCTCCAGTGTGCACACTTGCCCGTGTTACTGGTCAAAGGCAGTTGTGCAGGTTCTTGGTGTTTTGAACAAAGAATTGGACAAAACGCACGTACAAAACAAGGCAGCAAAAGCAGAGATTTATTGTAAACGAAAGTACACTTCACGGGGCAGGAGCCGGCTGGAACAAGCGGCTCAAGAGCCTCAGTTACAGAATTTCCTGGGGTTTAAATACCCTCTAGACGTTTCCCTTTGGTTTACTATATGCAAATAAAGCTCCGTGACCAGTCTGATTCGTTGTGGGAGGGGACCACTCCAAGTGATGAGTAGGCCCATGACCAGTCTGATTGGTTGTGGCAGGGGACCAATCAGAGGTACTTTCATTTTTCGACTGCCACGCAGGAAAAGGAGAGGTTAAAAAGGGAGTAGCCTCTGATACTCAGCATGAGTCCGCAGTAGGTTCCCTGCATCCAGACCCTATTCTCATGCCTCACCTGAGCACTCTGGTTGGTTGCAGCTCTGAGTTTCTCTGGGACATAAGGGACAGACCTACTGTGATTGCCAAGGCCGTTGTGCCCCCCTCTGTTGCTGCCAGGATGGGAGGGAACAAAGAGCCTGAGCTCTTTTGCATGACTCCATCAGAGAGGAGGCCAGGCTGCTTTCCCTGAGAGTCCCTGCCCTATATTGCTCTCTGTTACAAAGCCCACTGATTTGGGCTCCCAGCATAGCCGCCCCACCCGGCCTGACCACTCTGGCACGTTTCGGCTTGTGTGTGTGTGTTTTTTCTTTTTTCGTGGTGGGGCTCCCAGAGGTAACTGACAGGCCCTCTGCCATTGCTGCTGCCGTGGTCCTTACCCCTGCTGCCCCCAGGCTGGAGAGGGAACAGAAAGCCTGAGTGCTTTCCTGCCTCTAGCATGCCGCAACTGCCCTGCAGAGAGATAGCCAGACTGCTTTTCGCTTGACTCCCTGTCCCTTCCCAAACGGGGCTTGGGGTCTTCTGGCTTCCAGTGCACCCACCCAGCGCGGGCCTGGGTATTTCAGTGGTGGCCCAAAGTACTTCTAAAAATCTTACCCCACAGGCCTGTGATCTCCGTTGGGCTCCTACCACCTAAGCAACTCTGCTTGCCCTCACCTGAGAGTTCAGTCAGTGACCTGAAGACAAGGCTGACCCTCCCCATTACAGCCAGCACCTGAATCCTCAAAACCAGACTCCCCTAGACAGACCAATATCGAGTTCCAAAGTTGAATCCGTAATAAAAAACCTACCAACCAAAAAAACACCTGGACCAGATGGATTCACACCCAAATTCTACCAAACATACAAAGAAGAGCTGGTACCAATATTACTAAAACTATTCCAAAAAAATCAAGGAGGAGGGACTTCTCTCTAAGTTATTCTACAAAACCAGCATCACCCTGAAACCAACATCTGGCAAAGACACAACGAAAAAAGAAAACTACAGGCATACTAGCAAACTGAATCCAGTAGCACATCAAAAAGTTAATTCACTATGATAAAGTAAGCTTCATTCCTGGGGTGCAAGGTTGATTCAACATACATAAATCAGTAAATGTGATTCATCACATAAGCAGAATTAAAAACAAAAACCATATGATCATCTAAATAGACACAGAAAAAGCTTCCAAAAAAATTCAACATTCCCTTCATGGCAAAAACCCTCAACAAACTAGGCGTTGAAGAAACATACAACAAAATAATAAAAGCCGTCTATGACAAACCTAGAGCCAACATCATACTTATGAGGTCGGGTGCATTCAGCTGGTATGGCCGTAGACCAGCCAGCAACCTACTAAATGGGCAAAAACTGGAAGCATTCTCCTTAAGAAAAGGAAGAAACAAGTATGCCTGCTCCTATTCAACATCGTATTGCAAGTCCTAGCCGGCAAACTTAAGGCAAGAGAAAGAAATAAAAAGCATACAAATAGGAAACAAAGAAGTCAGATGATATCTTTTCACAGACAATATGATTTGATGCTAGAAGGCTGCCAAAAGGCCCCTAGAACTGATAAATGACTTCAGTAAAGTTTCAGGATACAAAATAAGTGTAGAAAAATCAGTAGCACTTTTTTTCCTTTTTATTTATTTATTGATGTTTTTAGAGACAGAGTCTCACTTGGAGACAGAGTCTGAACTCTAGGATGGAGTGCAGTGGCATGATCATAGTTCACTTCATCCTTGAACTCCTGGGCTTAAGCTATCTTCCTGCCTCAGTCTACTGAGTAGCTAGTACTACACGTGTGTGCCACCATGCCCAGCTAATTGAAAAAAAAAGTTTGTTTTTTCTTTAGAAACAGAGTCTTGCTGTGTTGCCCAGGTGAGTCTCAAACTCCTGGCCTTGCGTGATCCTTCCATTTTGGCCTCTAAAAATTCTGGGATTACAGACATGAGCCACCTTGCCTGGCATTTTTATAGACCAATAATGTTCAAGCTGAGAGTCAAATCAAGAATGCAGTCTCATTTACAATAGCCACACATACAAAAATGAAATATCTAGGAACACAGCTAACTAAGGAGATGAAAGGAGAACTATAAAACACTACTGAGATAAATCATAGATGACACAAATAAATGGAAACACATGCCAGGCTAATGGATTTGCAGAATAAATATCATTAAAATGGCCATACTGCCCAAAGCAATCTACAGATTCAACACTATTCCTATCAAACTACCAATGTCATTTTTCACAACATTGGAAAAAAAATTCTAAAATTCATATGAAAACAAGAAAGAGCCCAAATAGCCAAAGTAATCCTAAGCAAAAAGAACAAAGTTGAAGCATCACATTACCTGACTTCAGACTATACCATGAGGCTACAGTAACCAAAACGGCATAGTACTGGTACAAAAACACACACAGAGACCTACAGAACAGAATAGAGAATCCAGAAATAAAGCTGCACCCTTAACACCATCTGATCTTTGACGAAGTTAACAAAAATAAGGAATGGGGAAAGGACTTCATATTCAATAAATGATGCTAGGACAGCTGGCTAGCCATATGCAGAAGAATGAAACTGGACCACTACCTTTTACCATACACAAAAGTTAACTCAAGATGGATTAAAGATTTAAATATAAAACCTCAAACTACAAAAATCTCGAAAGAAAACCTAGGATATACCTACAATTCTAGACATTGGCCTTGGCAAAGAGTTTATGGCACTGTCCTCAAAATATAATAATTGACAAGTAGGGCCTAATTAAACTAAAGAGCTTCTGCACAGCAAAAGAAACCATCAACAGTGGAAACAGGTAACCTACAAAATGGGAGCAAATATTTGCCAATTAAGCATCTGACAAGGTCTAATATCCAGAATCTCTAAGGAACTTAAGCAAAAAGCAAGTAAACAACAACAACAAAAAAACCCATTAAAAATTAGGTAAGGAACATGAACAGACACTTCTCAAAGGAAGACATACAAATGGCTAACAAATATTTAAAGAAAAGCTCAACATAGCTAATAATCAGAGAGATGCAAATCACAACCACAATGAGATGCCATTTCACATCAGTTGGAATGGTTGTTACTAAAAAGTCAAAAAATAATAGATGCTAGTGAGGCTGTGGAGAAAAGAGAATATTTATACACTCTTGGTGGGAATGTAAATTAGTTCAGCCATTGTTGAAAGCGGTTTGGAGACTTCTCAAAGTGTTGTGGAATCAGGAGGACCAGAGAGAGACCTTGGAGTGTATACAGGAGGATATCTTTATTATTGAGTGCACTCAGACCCAGCAGACTTAACGTCCAAAGACTGGGCCCAGAACAAAGCCAGCACTTGACTTTTATACACACTTCACAAAAGGGGGTGGGCTAGCTTGAAGCAAGCTTACAGTGGCCTGAAAGCAAGGATACAGAGGCAGGACAAAGACAGTTAATCAAACTGTAACAGGTTCATAACTCAAGATAGGACATGTCCATTGCTATGCAACCCAGATGTCCATTATCTAGGTTTGCCTAGGCACAGGCTTATCCCATAACCTTCACTATGGTGCTCAGTTAGCTGTAACTCAGGCCTGCTCAGAGGCTCATGACCTTCATTCTACTGCTTAAATAAAACAGAATACTTGAAGTCACTAGTTACAGAGAACAGGAATCTATAAACTCATTCCATAAAACAAAGGAAAGTTTGTTTTTCTTCTCCCTATGTTGAAGGAGTGCCAGGAGAGTCTCCAGAGCACATTAGATAGTATTACCAAGACTTTTCCTGGGTCTGGGCTGTGCCTGTTGCTGCCTCTGGGACAAGTCAGCCTAATACAGGAAAGCTTATTTCTCTTTCTTTTTAATTTTGTTTTTCTTTAATTTCCTGCCTCAAAAACTTAAAACAGAGCCACTATTCAACTCAGCAATCCCATTTCTCAGTGTATACCCAAAGGAAAACAAACCATTCTACCAAAAAGACACATACACTTGTATGTTCATGCACTATCCACAATAGTAAAGACATGGACTTAACCTTGGTGTCCAATACCAGTGGATTGGATAAAGAACATGTGGTACATATACATCATGGACTATTACCCAGCCATAGAAAGAGTGAAACCATGTTCTTTGCAGCAACATGGATGCTGCTGGAGGCCATTATCCTAAGTGTAAATTAACATAGGAATAGAAAACCAAATACTGCATGTTCTGTTCTCACTTATAAGTAGGAGCTAAACTTTGGGTACTTATGGACATAAAGATGGAAACAATAAACATTGGGTACTACTAAAGTGGGGAGAGAGGGAGGGGAGTAAGGGTGGAAAAACTACCAACTGGGTACTATGTTCACTACCTGGGTAACAGGGCCATTTGTATCCCAAACCTCAGTGTCATGCAATATACCCGTGTAATAAACCTGCACATGTATCCCATGAATCTAAAATGAAAGTTGAAAATATTTTAAAAAGTAAATAAATTTCTTGGAAAGCTCTGAAGTTATATTAATATTATCTCTTGAAGACTCAAAATAATCTCCAAAGTTGAACCTACATTCCCAGAGAGCGACATTAGTTGGACTTGAGTGATGGCCACTCTCTTTGGAAGGGCCAGTGGTAGGGTGATGATACGGCCAGTGTGCTTGTGAAAGTCCTGGTTTATACCTGTTTCCCTGGAGGAGTTCTTAATAGTGTCCACTTTGACTATCATAGGTATATGATATGAAAGATTAATTTTTTGGTCACTTTAATGAGTGGTCTCTAGTTCACTGTAGTTCATAGAACATATTTTATCTTTCAATTGGTCTGATACATACATCATCTACCTGGGCTTTATAAGCATTTGAATGTGTTACTCCTGTTTTCGGATCCCTTATCTAGCCCATGCATGTAGAAATACACAGAAAATTTGTTTCTCTTTTTTCTTTTTTTTTTTTGAGACAGAGTTTTGCTTTTGTCATCCAGGCTGCAGTGCAATTGCGTGATCTCCACTCACTGCAACCTTTGCCTCCTGGGTTCAAGCGATTCTCCAGCTTCCGCCTCCTGAGTAGCTGGGATTACAGGTGCCTGCCAGCACGCCCGGCTAATTTTTGTATTTTTATTTTTAGTAGAGATAGGGTTTCACCATGTTGGCCAGGCTGCTCTCAAACTCATGGCCTCAGGTGATCTGCCCACCTCGGCCTCCCAAACTGCTGGGATTACAGGCTTAAGCCAGTGCGCCCGGCAGAAAATTCTTTATCAATGATGCATTAAAAAGACTTTGTTGCATCTTTTCTTTAGTTTTACCTTCTGTATGCTGCTTCTTACACAATGTGGTTTTAAATAAAGACCCTGTACAATGTTATATGGTTTTTGCCTATGTATTTTCAGTTTAGAAGTCATCATGCTATCCCATAATCTTCACTACTATGAGCACACTTCTCATATTTATCTTTCAATCAGGGTTTTACAAAGAATTTTATGGCCGGACGTGGTGGCTCACGCCTGTAATCCCAGCACTTTGGGAGGCCGAGGCGGGTGGATCACAAGGTCAGAAGATCGAGACCATCCTGGCTAACACGGTGAAACCCCGTCTCTACTAAAAACACAAAAAATTAACCGGGCGTGGTGGCGGGCGTCTGTAGTCCCAGCTACTCGGGAGGCTGAGGCAGGAGAATGGCGTGAACCCGGGAGGTGGAGTTGGCAGTGAGCCGAGATCGCGCCACTGCACTCCAGTCTGGGAGACACAGCGAGACTCTGTCTCAAAAAAAAAAAAAAAAAAAAAAAAGAATTTTATATAATATCTAATATCTTATTGATATAGCTGAATGGTTATCAACCACATATTACCACAGACTCAAAAACCTGCTGATTTAATTCATAACCCCCTAACTGGTGCTTGGCATATTTTAGACCACGTGCTAGTCATTGAGCACAAAGAGATAAAAGACACCATAATATTTGTATTGTCAAAAGTCATTAGCTGTCTTCACAAAACAGTCTTGGCTTTTCTTTGATTTTATGTCTTTGAATCCAATTTTCTTCTCATGAAGGTAGTCCCAAACGGGGTGTGTGTGTGTGTGTGTGTGTGTGTAAGTATGAGTGTTGGGGGAGGAGAGGCAGATTTGAGTGATGACATTCATTTTATGTCAACACAGATTTTTTTGTATGCATTGAAACAGAAAGATGTTAACAAGCTTTGCAAGTTTCTATTTTAGCTAAGGCTTCACAAGGTGGCTTGTTTTTGGGAATGGCGGTTAGAGCTATCTTAACTTAGTTTGTGGTCTGAAAATGTGATTTCATCAATTTAAGCAGTTCCAGCCATCTCCACAAAGTGACTAGCATCCCTGCGAACCCTAAACTGTAATAAAATATCTCCATTTTTGTTCAATTTCTATCATTTATGTATTCTTACACTTTCTTCTGGTAGAATGTTACTGAAGGGATATTGACCTGTAAAATAAAAGAATCTGTCCATTGTAAACCTGATATCTTCCCTCCAACCACAGGGAGTAGCATTTTCTCCAGCCTCTCTTGTTGAGAGTTTGGGCTTTTTAAATGAGGCTGTTCTGGGAATCATTCTGGCCTATTTACTAGAAATCCCTTCATGGGTGAAGGTGATTAGGCTCAGCAAACCTAAGACATTCTGATTTCCAGGGACAGGTTATATATACCCTTATCTTGGATAAGATATGGGCTGATGCATTTTTTTTGAATTATGGTTTTAGGATCTCCTAAATCACATAATAATGGCAATTTTTTAAAATATGTGGTAGGTGCCTCTCAATGCAAGAAACATGACTGCTTAGCATCCTACAGGAAATAACCTTGATGTGTTGTCTTTACCAATGGATTTTAACGTAAAATACTTGTAAGAGGCCTGAATAGAGGCCTTGTAAGAGGCCTGATAGATTGATTGACAAACATAAATGCTGTAGGCCAGGTGCAATGTCGCATGTCTGCAATCCCATTGCTTTGTGAGGCTGATGCGAGCGATCCCCTGAGGTCAGGAGTTTGAGACCAGCCTGGCCAACACAGTGAAACGAAACCCCATCTCGACTGAAAATATGAAAATTAGCTGGGTGTGGTGGTGTGTGCCTATAGACCCAGCTGCTCAGGAGGCTGAGGCAGGAGAATTGCTTGAACTTGAGAGGTGGATGATACAGCGAGTGCTGAGATTTTGCCACTACACTCCTGCCTGGGCAGCAAAACTGTCTCAATAAAATAAAATAAAAAGCTGTATATATTGCTTTATATATGTTGATTTACATTAGAAATCTAGCTGCTAAGATACACTATGATATTTATGTTCACAGTTCATAACATCCTTTCTTTGGGGGAATGACCTTATACTGTATATTGAAGGCTGTAATTGCTAAAGAAACCAAGATGAAAAAATACTTGTACCTGACAGTAATTGTATTGCTTCTCTATAGAAACTCCACACCAGCATAACCAAGAATTATCAGGAATTTTCTCAAGAAGCATTATCAGGCCAGTCATCAAATGATATTAAGCAGATATGCCTATTTCACTGCAGATATACCTAATTCAGTATACATGAGAAAGGCAGTGGAATATTCTGTGCCAATTTCACAGGGCAAATATTGACAAATTCCAAATTTTTAAGTTCTTGTTGTTTGTTTTGGGATCCATGAAGAATTTATGTCACTACTTTGGCTTCAACAGGCTTGATACAATTATGTTATAGCCAATGGTATGCTGGTAACCGGGCCCTCCCAAAGTAAAAAAAACAAACAAACCTGGATTTGTAGCATTTGCAATTTCAATAGTGTAGCTTCTCCCAGCATTGCTAATTTCTCCTACAGTTTAGCAATTAGCTCGTTCCAAATTCCTGAATATTTAACAATTTGATCTTTAGAGTCTGTATAAGCACACCACTAGCACTGTTTTACTAGTTGAAATCTAGTCCTGAAATTGTATCTAGCCTTCCATTGATCTTTCAATTCGATTCAAGATGTATTAATAAATCACCTGTTAATGGAGCCTATTTTGCAGATGGCTGTTACCTGCTAATGCTGAACTTATTAGCTTCATTTGTAGCTAGTGACCTTTATTAAAACCTGTTTATTTAAATGTGAAACAGAAGGACACTTATTATCATCTCTTAGATTCTCTCTCATTCATACAGCTAGGAAATGTGTGTGGGCAAAAAGTGAGCCACCGAGGCACTTCAGTGGAGTAAATAGAAAGTAGGAAGAAGTAATACGTGAGTACCTTAGATAAAACACATTGGAGAAATAGTAGAGGGGGAAGTACACAAAAAAGAGAGTAATAAAGACCTTTTAAAAACTGTTCAAAGTGGGCCTTCACACAGGTAAGAAGATGTGGCATATTGGTTGTCTGACTGCAAAGTGAGAGCAGTTGAGATGAACTCTGCTTTCCATATCTATTTAATTGAGTTTAGGCAACTCCTGGGAACATCTTACAAACATGGAATTCATGTAAACCTCACAGTGTCAATTTTTTTTTTTGAGACAGAGTTTCGCTCTTGTTGCCCAGGCTGGAGTGCAACGGCGCGATCTCAGCTCACCACAACCTCCACCTCCCGGGTTCAAGAGATTGTCCTACCTCAGCCTCCCGAGTAGCTGGGATTACAGGCGTGTACCACCACGCCAGGCTAATTTTTTGTATTTTTAGTAGAGACAGGGCTTCTCCATGTTGGTCAGGCTGGTCTCAAACTCCCAACCTCAGGTGATCCACCTGCCTTGGCCTCCCAAAGTGCTGGGATTACAGGCATGACACAGTGTCAATTTTATGAAGCTATTTTATTATACACTCAAACTCTTGCTTCCAATGTCAAAGATATTATTATTTACAAACATTCTAGACAGTAGTCACTAGCAACCTAGGCACTGCATCTCGATTCCTGCAGATTTATCCTTAGAATTTGTGCTTGGAGTAAATCTAGAAACCAACCACATTTTCCTGCTAGATTCCTGGGGTGGTAAAGTGGATGAGGAAGAAATAGCAGGCACCTCTACATTAGGAAATAAGGAAAATTATTTGAGAGAGCTCATGGAAAGGAAGAGGAGTCTTGTGAGCTAATCCAGGAAGGAAAAAAGTCTGGGTTGTCACAGGCGATAAGGAATTCTGAGTGTAGCATTGAGGCTGTTGCGCAACTCTTATAATTATTTGCCACAGTCTAAGTTCTGGGATGCAAATATTAGGGGAAGCTTCACTAGCTTTTTAAAAAAATACACTGGGGTCCAAGAAAAAAATACTTTGGGACATCTCTAGCAACCTTGATGTTATTTAACTGATGCCATCTTCTCCAGAAATGGGTTTCTAGGATCCTTTCTCATGACTGGATTTCCTCTCCAGTGCTCAAGAGATAGTTATAGAAATGTATTATTACAATCTAGACCAGAACATGAGAGCAAGAGGTCAAGCGCATTTCTATTACTTTGTGCAAGTTTTTCCATCATTGTCAGTGACCTCATGGCTGGGAAGTTTGAATTTTAAGAGCTATGAACATGGAATAGCTTTAATTAAAGAGAAAGATAGTCAATAATTGCTGGTTTGACGTTGATAGATAATAATTTGGATAAAATCATATTCCATGAGAGAAATGGAGAGTTCTGTTATACTATTACCAGAATTTGAGAATAAAATTAATTTAACTTGAAATCAATCCTCACAAAAGTTAAAACAAACATACCGAGCAGCCTCTGAATATCTCTCCAGACATCTAAACACTGTGGCTTGACGAAGATGATTCCGGAAATAGGCTGGGTTTAAAACAATACTTCTGTAAAAAGGTAAAAGAAATACAAATGTTACTTGGGTTTTAAAAGACAATTACTACAAGTGCATTGGAATGAAATCACAGGCATTCCATTTTATATACTATGTGTTTTTAAAGATACTAGTGAAATGAGCCCCTCTCCCTGCCCCCCCCCCCCCCCCCCCCCCCCCCCCCCCCCGTATTTGGCAGTTAAGATAAACAAGCATTATTGAAAAACTACTTAAGTTTGCATTATAAAAGAAATTTTATTTATGGGGCTGGATATTTTTACAGATATGACAATGACAAAGAATTTGAATTCAACTTATGTTACATATAAGACATGGTGCTATTTTATTTGTTTTTAAATGAATTTTTATTTTAATAAATCAGGGAAAAAGCAGGTTATTTATGGTATGTCTACTTTTACTGAAGGAGGTTGTTAGTTGCTGAATTTCGGTTAAAAAAAAAAAAAGGAACTGGAGGCTGGGTGCAGTGGCTCATGCCTATAATCCCAGCACTTTGGGAGGCCGAGGCCGGCGGATTATCTGAGGTCAGGAGTTCAAGACCAGTTTGGCCAACATGGTGAAACCCCATCTCTACTAAAAATACAAAAATTAGCCAGGCATGATGGCAGGTGCCTGTAATCTCAGCTACTTGGGAGGCTGAAGCAGGAGAATCGCTTGAACCCGGGAGGCAGAGGTTGCAGTGAGCCGAGATTGCACCACTGCACTCCAGCCTGGGGGACAAGAGCGAGACTTCATCTCAAAAAAAAAGGAAGTGGAATTGGGGTGATGTGTTCATTTGAATTCCTTAATTGGTTCTGTGTCTTCTTCCAGCTGGGTGTAAGAGAAGACCTGTACCATTGGTTAAGGGATCTAGTCTTGGTCTTGACTCTTTTGTTAAGGCCTTTCCTCACTTTGGACCTCTGTTTTTTCTTGACTGAAATGACAAGACTTGACTTGTAGATAAGATGAACTAACTGTTCTTACTTGTTGATTCTTCCATCATCTCACAGAGTTCTGGAATCTCAATCCAAACCTACATGTGAAATGATCACCCTAGCTGCCTTCTTCTCCTAGAGATAAAGGGGTAGACCTTTCACTTCCTTGCTTCATTGAGAGCCTATTATGGGTAGGTGTTGTTCAAGGTTTTTGATATAACAGGGTCAACTAGCTGGATGCAGTCCATGCCCTATCACCAAATGGGGACCCAGCCATTAGTGAAAGTTCGAAATGTAGCTTCTACTGTATTTATCAATGTGGGCTACAGAATGTTACAGAACCAACACATGATTATTAAGCAACATTTTGTGAGCCTGTTTTTACAAGTTGATGGGAATCACTTGGAATTAGTTCATTATTAAAGTAAGTGGTTCTTCACCTTTTTTTTGAGAGGTATACAGAGCTTTCGGGAACCAGATAAAAAGTCTGAACCTGTGTCCAGAAAAATGTACATAATCATAATTGCCCAAATTTAGGAAACTCGTGTGACCTCTCAGGGCTCTTCAGGTATTCCACATTAAAAATATGCAGACAAAAATAATTCCAGTCCCTGAAACATTGCATATAAAAAGAATAAAGTAGAAACAAAATCTATCTGGCTTATGGATAATCATAGAATTGTATGATGATGAGATGGATCGATTGTATAAATTAGCTCACTGCAAACACAAATGAGCAGAAAGTAGAGGAAAAGGGAACTTTCTAAAATCATGCATAACTAAAGAGCTGTCTTAAGTTTATTGGTTCTCCATGTCTAGCCACACAGCATTGTATTATACCACACTGCCTTTCGTATGGTGATTTCTGAATTAGAAGGGTCTTAGTTAATGAGGTTTTACGGTACTCCATGACAAGGATTTTTGCAAATGAATATATTAATCCCTCCAGAACACAGATTGTTTGCTCTGGTGTATTCTGATTAAAATGTCGGAAATTTTAAAACGATCACATGGGTTCATTTAATATCAAGACAACATCAATACTGTAATACTAATATCAAAACTATAATACTAATACTTACCATGAATACTTTTTATTACTTCAGAAAAAGAGAATGTTTGAAAATCATGTTTATATATTTTGTCCCTACTGAAGCAATTTTGTAAAGATAAGTCAGAGTAGCTGAAGCAGAGTGCTGTCCAGGGACTGGGTTTTCTGATTCTGACAATTTGCTTCCACATGATAGCTAATTCTCCCCTATTACTTTATTTATTTATTTCTTCCACAAGTCTATGTGGTGTACTCCCCTATTACTTTATTCACTCATGCATATTTAGTTAGCATCTACAAATTTGATGGACAAAATCCTTACCGAATGAATGTTTCCAGTCTTTGGCCTCTCTTTGCCTATGATGCAATGCTTTCGCTTTGCTGAGCTATTCTCCAGGAATCTTGCTCTGTCAGACAAGTTCTTCTGACAAAAGTAGATTAGATTGGAGACAAGGATGAGGTGTGGTGGGAAGGAGGGGTAGTGAAGAAAGAGCTTATCAAAAGAGAGAGAGGAGAGAGGGGAGAAGGCATCACACTTGCTTTGGATGTAGGCAGAGAAGATTTTTGTGAGTGGTGAGGGCTAGTGAGGTTGACACTACTGGAACCATTACGGTGTGATTTATAAAAAGATTGGAATTTTTAAAAAATTGCTTGTAATTATAAGTCCTCTGTATAGTGTGGAAGAAATGCAAGTAGAGGACATGAGTTTAGAAATCACTATCGCTAGACGGGACTAGGTTCTTTTAACCATAACACCACTCTGCCCTAAACCACATGATTCGTGGCTTCATGAGAGGAACCCAAGGAAGACCCAGATCCAGTCTCTACCCTGAAAGTGTAATTAAAAAAGAATATTTGGTGATTTGAGATGAAATATTTTATTTGGCAATTTATTATTTGTGACTTTTATAATTGTTGCAGTATTCACTGCGTGCTTATCGTATGCGCCTGTTAGATATTTGACAAGGAAATGCTAGAGGCAGTTGTAAAGCCTAGCTTTTATACTTTTATTCATTTATTGATGCTTTCTCTTTTTTTTATTTTTTATTTTTTTTTTTTGAGACGGAGTCTCGCTCTGTCACCCAGGCTGGAGTGCAGTGGCCGGATCTCAGCTCACTGCAAGCTCTGCCTCCTGGGTTCACGCCATTCTCCTGCCTCAGCCTCCCGAGTAGCTGGGACTACAGGCGCCCGCCACCTCGCCCGGCTAAGTTTTTGTATTTTTTTTAGTAGAGACGGTGTTTCACTGTGTTAGCCAGGATGGTCTCGATCTCCTGACCTCGTGATCCGCCCGTCTCGGCCTCCCAAAGTGCTGGGATTACAGGCTTGAGCCACCGCGCCCGGCCTATTGATGCTTTCTAAAATGACATACGCTTTTAAAGATATATTTTACGTCGTGTGCAACTTGTAGGGGAAATGATGATCTGTCTTTTGAAAAGTTCTTAATCATTTGTCATTTGATGCCATTTGGAAAACTGCAGGAGGTAGCCTGTGACCAAAATGGACAATCTCACTGCAGTTACAGTGAAAACAAAAACCAAAAAACAAAAAACTACAATTGTAATCAGAGAACAATCTCAGAGCTGATTGGTCTGATTTTATCACAGAGGAAAAACTCTGATTTAGCTATGCTGATAGGGCTTTTGGTAAAAAAGAAGAAATATGTTAGAGACTAACTAAATGATACACGTCATTGAATTTTAGTCAAAAGAAAAAGAGTCAGTAATGGGCAATGATTGCTTACTCCATTGATTCACCCCATTCTAAAACAATGGGATCCTGTAAAATAATATATATTATAATAGATGAAAGCTTATTTTTAAAACAAATTTGTTACCTGTGGTAAATCTTGTGCTTTTTATGATTTCTACTTGTGGATACTTTACAATTTATCTTTTATATTACAGTTCACATGATTTGATGTATGTGTGTGTGTGTGTGGCCGGGGGTGGGGGGGTATTTTATTAAGTCCTAAATTTGTACAGTGGTGAGGCTGGAATATAAGTCTATTTTGGTAATCAACTCAGGTTTCCCAATTCGCTTGATAAATAATCCATCCTTCTATCATGATCTGATATGCCATCCTTATTATACACTAAGATCATATGTACACTTGGGTCTACGGCTGGGCTTTGTAGCCCATGCTTTTGATCTGAATAATTCTGTGACAGAAAATGTCCTAATTATCTTTATTTTACAATAGATTTTAATTTCCAGAAGGGAAACAACTACCTATGTCCTCTTTGTGAATACATTTGTTGGTTAATATGGCATATTTATTCTTCCTGTTGAACTTTATAATTTTTATTTCTTCCAGCTACAAAAACATCATTTGGTGATTTTTATTGGTATTAAACTAAAGGCATTAGATTAAAATTTAGGAAGAATAGACATTTTTATATTATTTTCTTCCCCTCCAGGAATGTGGCATTTCTCTTCTTTATTCAAATATTCTTTTGTGTCTCCCAGTAACATTGTAAACTTGTTTTTAAAAATAGAAGTTTTACTAATTTCTTGTAATATTTTAACTTTTTTTAAAATAGAAGTTTTACTAATTTTTTGTTAATTCTTAAGTTTAAAAATTCTGTATGAGAATATATGTCAATATGTCTATATTCACAAATCTATGTATATACACATACATATTTGCCTATATATTCTCATGTAGAATTTTAAAGCTTAAGAACTATATAAAATGTATAGAATAAATATATATATTACTGTGAGTATAATCAGCATCAGCACCTGGGAGTTTACTAAAAATGTGAAATCTTGATTCCTACCTCAAACTTACTGAATCACATTTTAACAAGATTCTTAGTTGATCTGTATGCACATTAAGGTTTGAGAAACACTACATGTATGCACAATAGGTATGGGATTTTTTCTATTATATTTTCCAAACTCTTATTGATAGCATAGCGTTTAAACATGTATTTTTAAAAATATTTATTTTGTATCCTTATAACTTAATATTGAAATAATTTAATTTTATTTACATCATCTGCAAATAATGATGTTTGGTTACTGCTTTTCAATATTTATAACTATTTTTTTCTCTTACTACATAGGCTAAATTTTTCAGTAAAAGAATTTAGATAAGTGAGGTGAGCTAAGGGTGTTTCAATATTTCATTGATAATTATTATTATCGATCAATTTAAGAAAAAAAGAAGTATCATTCTATGCATTATTTTCCAAGAGTTACCAGAAGTAAATAATTTTTAAAAATATTCTTTGAATCTATCAAAATGATCTTGTGGACTTTCCTTTGATCTTTTGTATTGATGAATTAGGTTAATTAGTGATTCAAAATAAAGTATTAAAATTAATACAGAATACTAAAGCCAAGGATTGAGAAAGTGAATAATAAAATAAAACAAAACTATATCCAGGATAGGAAGTGAACAATATAAAAATTCATTTAAAAAATAATACTATGATTTTTATGAAATAGTATACTAAAATTAAGTTGCTAGAGGTTTTATATTTTGTCTTTTCAATTGAACTTATATTAGGTTTAGTTATTAATTCTACTTTTTGTCTTTTGATTTATTCATTTCTGTTTTTATACTTATTAATCAATATTTGTCCTCTCTGAAATTTATTTTTATTATTTCTCTTATTCTTGACATATAGAAAATTCATATTTTCTTTTTAAAGAAAGCATTTAGAGGTTTGACTTTTTAAACTAATTTTAGCTTTGACCGTATCCTTAAGAATGAAAGGGTATATTTTATTCTCATTATAGTTTTCTCTCCTAGTCTCTAATTATAGATTTTAATTCCTCTATAAAGAATTATTTAGGACAGCATTGTTCAATTTCAAAAGAGTTTTTTTCATATAACTTTTACTGTTAATTTCCCATTTTATTACAATGTAAATAGAGAATATCTTGTACAATTTCTTCTTCTGATATATATCAAAATTAATAAATGGTTCAGTGTTAAAAATATTTTAATGGTATGTAGAAGAAGTAATATATTCATTTCTAAGGTATTGTTAGTCTGAAATCACTGGAGATAACGTTAAATTTTTAATGATTTAAATAAAACTTCTAGACACCTTTACTTCATTCAAATTCCTTGGAAAGTCTTTTGATAAGTAAATTTTAATGGTGATTATTACCATTTTAAATGCAGCTTGTTTTCAAAGGCAATATTCTTATTGTTTATATTCATGTTCTGTAATACTTCTCAGAAAGTTAAATTTTTTCCAACATATTTTTATTTAAGTCAGTTTTAATTTATATATAGTCATATTCACTTTTTAAAAGTGTATGGTTTGGTCTGTTTTGACAAATACATAGCCATCAACACAACAGAGATACAGAAATTTACAACTGTGCTAAACAGTTCTCTCACTTTCCTTTTTAATCTGTTTTCTTCCCTTATGCCCAGTTCCTGGCAACCACTGATCTATTTTCCAACTTTATAGTTTTACCTTCTCTAGAATATCATGTAAATGGAGTAATATAGTATATACCCTATATGTAAGGCTTCTTTCATTTAGAATAATGGTTTTGAGATTCATCCGTATTATTATATGTATCAATAGTTTGCTTCCTTTTACTGCTTAACTATTAGCATTTTCCACAATTTGTTTATTCATTCACCAACTGATGAGCATTCTTTTGTTTCTGTTGCTGTAAACATTCATATATAAATCTTTTGATTTAAACTTCCGTTTCTTATGGTAAAATACCGGGGAGTGAGAATATTGGGTCCTAGTCTAAGCATATGCTCAACGTTATAAGAAACTCCTAAACGTCTTTCCAAAGCGGTTGTACTATCCTGCATTCTCACCAACAATGCATGAAAGTTCCAGTTGCTTTGCATCCTCCCCAGAACTGGTATGATCAGCATGTATGCATGTATGTGTTTAAAGTTTTAGCGACTGGCCGGGCGCGGTGGCTCAAGCCTGTAATCCCAGCACTTTGGGAGGCCGAGGCGGGCGGATCACGAGGTCAGGAGATCGAGACCATCCTGGCTAACACGGTGAAACCCCGTCTCTACTAAAAATACAAAAAACTAGCCTGGCGTGGTGGCGGGCGCCTGTAGTCCCAGCTACTCGGAGGCTGAGGCAGGAGAATGGCCTGAACCTGGGAGGCGGAGCTTGCAGTGAGCCGAGATCGCGCCACTGCACTCCAGCCTGGGTGACACAGCGCGAGACTCCGTCTCAAAAAAAAAAAAATAAATAAAGTTTTAGCGACTGTAATAGGTGTAGATGGTATCTCATTGTGGCTTTAGTTTGCATTCCCCTAGTAACTAAAGATGCTGAGGATCTTTTCATGTGGTTATTGGCCATTTGTATATATTCTTTTGTGAAGTCCTTGTTAATCTTTTGCCATTTTAAAAAACTGGGCATTTTGTTTCCTTATTATTGTGTTGTAAGAGTTCTTTATGTATTTTGGATGCAAATTCTTTGTAAGATACGTATACTGCAAATAGTTTTCTCTGAGTCTGTGGCTTGTCCTTTAATATTCTCAATAGTTTCTTTTGAAGAGCAGCTTTTTGATGATGTCCAACTTATCGACTGTTTTTCTTTTACAGTTTGTACCTTTAAAATATACGATTTAAGAAAATTTCACTTAATCCAAGGTGACAAAGAATTTCTTTCCTATTTTCTTCAAAAAGTTTGATAGTTTTAACATTTATAAACTATTTGAGTTGAATTCATTTAAGGTGTGAAGTAAAGATAAAGACATTTTATTTTTGCTTATAAATCTACAATTTTCCTGGCACCACTAATTGAAAAGACTATTCTTTCTCTATTGAATAACCTTGACACGATTATCAAAAATCAATTAACCATATATGTGCGAGTCAATTTCTGAATGGAGTATTCTGTTCTGTTGATTTATTTGTCTATCCTATGCCATTATTACAGTCTTGACTATTATAGATTTTTTTTTTTTTTTTTTTTTTTTTTTTGAGATGGAGTCTCTCATTTGTCGCTTCTTAGGCTGGAGGTGAAAGTGGCTGTGGATCTCAGCCTTACTGTAAGCCTGGCCTCTGGTTCCATGCCATTCTCCTGCTCTCTTAGCCTCTCCTGGTGAAGGTTTGGATTACAGGCGCTCTGCCAGTTTGGCTTTCAAGAGCGCCCTTTTGCATTTTAGTAGAGACGGGCTCTGTGACAATCCAGGATGGTCTCATCTCCTGACCTCGATCCGGCCTGGCCTCCCGGCCTCCTAAAGTGCTGGGATTACAGGCTTGAGCCACCGCGCCTGGCCGACTATTATAGATTTATAATAAACCTTTAAATCAGGTAGTTTAAGTCCTCCCAACTTTGTTCTTTTTTTTCCCCCTAACATTGTTTGGGCTCATTGAAATTCTGTACTTTTCCATTTACATTTAAGAAAGTAGCCTGTTAATTGGTTAAATGTCTGCTGGGTTTTGATAAGTCTATAGAAAACTATAGGATCTATTGACAATAATATTGAGTCATCTACTCAATAAATATAGCACTTTTCTCCATAATTAAGGCTTTATTTAATTTCTCATCAATGTTTTGTAGTTTTCAGCATGAAAATCTTACACAAACTTCATTAGATTTATTCCAAACATTTGACATTTTTTGTTGCCCTTATAATTGGCAATGATTTTAAAATTTCAATTCTGATTTTTCATTGCTAATTTATAGAAACATAATTGATTTCTTATGTTGACCTTGTATTCTGCTACATCATACAACTAAGCTTAATTATTAGTTCCAAAAGTGTTTCCAAAAATACTTTGGGATTTTCTACATAGATGACTACATCTTTTGCAAATAAAGATGACTTACTTCTTTCTTTCCAGCCTATAACATTTGTTTATTTTCTTTGCTTGTTGTACTGCTTGTCACCTCCAGTACCATTTTTTGTTGTTGTTGTTGCTGTTGTTTTGTCTTGTTTTACTTCCCTCAGAATTCTCTAAGCTTCTTGGACTTGAATTTTATTGTTTTCCCTTTAATTTTGGAAAATTCTTGTTTTTTTTTTTTATCTCTGTCCCATTCTCTCTCTCTCCTTTTCCTCCTCATTCTGGGACTCTTACTCATAGCAGGCGAACCCTGCATTGAACATGTGGTTGGTCTCATTTTAGAGAGTGTTTTCTGCTTCTTGTCTAGTGGTAGCAGAACTCCTCTTGGTGTCTTCCCCGGGCACAAGAGTGGTTTCTATCTCTTTTTATCTCTTCCCCACAGCATAGGGTTTATGCTTTACCCTTCCTTCAGTGGCTATGGGGGCAGGATAATTTCTGACTTCTTCCCCAGAGGCGTATGTTTTGCTTCTACTTCTCAATCAGAAGCTATGGATTTTTGCCTGGGTGCTGAGAATGTGAATGTCTGCTATCACTACCCCAGGCACTTCAGACTTTAGCTTTATATGAGACTAGGAATTAGGGAAGGAATTTCTTTCTTTCCTTCTTTCTTCTTTCTTTCTTTTTTCAATTTCTTATTTAGGCAAAGATGCCTTTCTAGTTACCATTATCTTGTCTAACTGTTAGCAAAGTAATGATTGTTTTATCCTCCCGAGAAAACATTCCTCTTATTCTTCTAATAACTTGCTGACATTCTTAAAATAGAAATAGGTGGCAGATCTAGAGAAAGTCAGGAACATGGAATGTTTTAATTTCAGCAAATCATGATAACTTTACAGACAAGATGGTGACATTAATGCTGGATAATGGCGTCATTCCGTAGATTATAACCAATTGAATAACTGATTAATGCTATGTAAGTATGGCCTGTGTTATTATGAAATAAGGAATCTAATGAAATGTCTTTAGCCCTTTTTGTGGACCTTATTTTCATTAGTGAACTAAGATTAAGAAATTGAAAAGATGTCGATAAAATTTTCAAATGGCATAAATTTTACTGAAACAGGAACTCATATAACTGATGACAGAAGCAAAATTTAAAATAATATGGACTGTTTAAAAATAAAAAATCTTATGTTTTTTTTTTTTTTTTTTTTTTTTTTGAGACGGAGTCTCGCGCTGTGTCACCCAGGCTGGAGTGCAGTGGCGCGATCTCGGCTCACTGCAAGCTCCGCCTCCCAGGTTCACGCCATTCTCCCGCCTCAGCCTCCGAGTAGCTGGGACTACAGGCGCCCGCCACCACGCCCGGCTAGGTTTTTGTATTTTTAGTAGAGACGGGGTTTCACCATGTTAGCCAGGATGGTCTCGATCTCCTGACCTCGTGATCCGCCCGCCTCGGCCTCCCAAAGTGCTGGGATTACAGGCTTGAGCCACCGCGCCCGGCCAAAATCTTATGTTATAAAGTATAAACAATCATTTTATAAAGATAATCATGGCTTGAGTTTGATCACATGGAAAAAATCTGAATATTTTAACTAACTGCAAGCTAAATGATATGATAATATAATAGAACTACAAAAATTGCACATAAAATTGTGCTAAATCAATATAACGCAATATTTTCAAATAATAAGTGGTGTTTTCACTGAATTGTGCCTTAGTCATATAGTCCCTTGAATTCATCTATAGTTCTGAGCATCTGTGAAGATCATTGCCATTATCGGAGGGTATCTAGAATGAGTGACCTGGAAAACAGTGTGTGTGAAGAATATGGAATGAAATAAATATGCTTAGAGAGTAAAATAATATCAGTCGGAGCCACAGTAAATACATTCAAATACAAAGTCCTTCCATATGGAATATAGAAGAATTATTCAATGTAATATCAGATGAGGCCAGGCAAAAACCAGTTATAATGCTACAAATAGCTCAGTTCAACATAAGAGGGAACTTACTAGCCAGTGATGCAACAGGTTTTCAGGAGAGTTTCCTTTTACTGGAAACATTTAAATGATATTTAGAATGCCATCTGTCAGGACATGTATAAGAAATTCCTCACTGAGTGGGAGATTAGGCTAAATGACTTTGAAGTATATTCACAAAAATTTCTTATAATGCAGTATACAGCACTGTGAAGAGCCTGAGATTTTTTTTTCCCTACTTGCAAACTAACAGGTTAGCTTGAAACAGTTTTATGGAAGCTGGTAGAAGATATGAGCCTCCAGGGTCAGAGACAAAAGACAGTTTATTGTTCACAGCAATAACAGTAATCAGAGGTTTTTTTAATTCTTTTTTTTTTTTTTTTTTTTTTACCGGTTCTCTGAACTGTAGATCCCAGATGGTGATGAAAGGAAGGTCAGGTGACACCTTCACATGCAGTAGGTTGTACCACATGAGAAAAATATGAGTTTAGAGAATGTGAATATTTTGTGATGGGCTCTGAGCTTGCCTATCTTTTGCTCTAAGGGGAAGCTTAGGCAAGGCTGTAACAAGACTTGTCTTTTCTTTCAAGGCTGTTTGCCATACAACCATCTTTGAAAAGATAGTCTGGAGCAAAGACCAGTCAGTGCCTTGGTCACAAGATATGCAAAAATGCTATACACACGGGTAATTGTCTCCCCACAAGGATAGATTTTTATTTTTATTTTTATACAGGGTTTTGCTCTGTTGCTAAGGCTAGAGTGCAATGGTGTGATTATGGTTTACTGCAGCCTCAACCTTAGTAGCTGGGACCACAGGTGCATGCCACCACATTCAGAAACTATGGATAGCTTTTGTTCAGATGTGTAGGACCTATTTGTTATATTCATGCCATTAATAAATTTGAAAAACATTCATAACAATGGGAAAATTAAGATATCACAGGTAAGTGACAGAATGCCTAATATTGAAGAGACAGTGGTTACTATCTATCTATCTATCTATCTATCTATCTATCTATCTATCTATCTATCTTCTGTCCTAGGAAGCGATTAAGGTAGTTTATAAAATACTTATGAAATTAAATGAAAGTAAAAATAACTCACAGGAAACAAATAAAAATACACAAATTGGACTGTATCAAAATTAAAATCTTCTATTCGTCAAAGGACAATATAAACAGTGTAATGCAGCAACCCACAGAATGGGAGAAAATATTTGCAAATCATATATCTGACACAGGGTTAATATCCAGAACCTATAAGAAACTCCTTTGAGTCAACAACAATTTAAAAGGTAACCCTGTTAAAAATGGACAAAGAACTTTAATAGACATTTTTCCAAAGATGATATACCAAGGGCCAATAAGCATATGAAAAGATGTTTACATCACTAACTGTTAGGGAAATTCAAACCAAAACCACCATGAGATACCATCTCACACCCATTAGAATAGCCACTATAAAAAATCAGAAAGAAAAAGTGTTGGCAAGGATGTGGAGAAATTAGAATGCTTGTGCACTGTTTGTGGGATTGTAAAACAATGCACCCACTGTGGAACAAAGTATGAAAGTTCCTCAAAAAGTTAAAAATAGAATTACTACATGAACCAGCAATTCCACTTCTGTGTATATACCTAAAATAATTGAAATCAGAGTCTCCAAGAAGCATTTGTATCCCCATGTTCAAAGCAGCATTATTCATAATAATCAAAAGGTAGAAGCAGCCCAACGTCCATTCATGGATGAATGGATTAACAAAACATGGTACCTAACATACAATGGAATACTCTTCAGCATTATAAAGCAAGGAAATTAAGACACATGCTACAACATGAATGCATTTCAGACGTTACACTTTGTGAAATAAGTCAGATACAAAAAGAGAAATACTATATGCTTCCATTTTTATGAGGTACCTGGAGTAGTCAAATTTATGGAGACAGGAAGTAGAATGGTGATTGCCAGGGGACAGGAGGAAAAGGGAACAGGGATTTGTTATTTAATGGGCATAGACTTTTAGTTTTGCAAGATTAGAAGAGTTCTGGAGATTGCTTGCACAATGTGAAAGTACTTAACACAATTGAACTGTACACTTAACACTGGGTAAGATCGTACATTTTATGTTATGTGTATTTTACCACAGTTAAAATGACAACAAAAATAACTGAATGTGGAAGCAAGATTAAAAGTAGAGATAGTTAAGATGAAGGCTGGATGAGGTTAGTGTACAAATATTACATCTTAAGATCCTAAAAGTTTGATTGAGATGGACTACACATCTAAATTTGCAGGTAGCTAATGAAAAGAGGGTCACATAGCCAGTATTAAACAAGCAGTTGTTCATCTCAAGTATTTCTTGGGCTATAATCAGAAAGACGAGCTTATCCAAAGATGCCCTATAATGTAACAATCTGTATTCTCAGTAACAGATTTACAGAAAAATCAGCAAGTGTTCCATATTGTTGCTTCTTACAGCTTCTTTAAACATGGGCTGTTGGCATAGTACTAAATCTCAATCTAGTAACTTAAATTCTGGGGTAAGTAAAAATGAGAATAGAAAGAAAACTTATGCAACAGTGCTGTCACTATACAGAGATTCAATGAAATCTTAGTAGTTTTGTCTTATTTGGTCAACTGACTTGCTACAAAAGATTGATCGTTAGAATTAAATTAAAACTAAAATGAAGTATAATAGTCCTCTGCTTATTGAAAAGAATTAAAACGCTCATGCAGTTTAAATATCTTCCATAGATAACCAAGATAGAAAAATGGAATAACCCAATTTAATTTGCATTGGAGAAAAAGAACTACTTTATAAAGTATTAGAGCATAAAATTAGAAATAAAGGTGTTAGATTTTGAAATAAGAAAATTACCATAGATTATTGTCAAACAAAGCATATAGCTCTGCCAAAACACTAGCAAAGTATGTTTTTGCAAAAGCGTGAAAGTAAAACCTAACTTCAGGGAAATAACAAGAAATCATTCTCAAATATTACTTGAAATCTCAGCATGTATGTGGCACAGCAGAAGAAAATGAGGTTTAGAGAAGTCAAACAGAAAACAACTCAAATATTATCTTTCATGTTTTACCCCCCAAATTGCAATTAATTCTACAACTAGTTAAATGTGAAAAATATTAAATTACAGAATTATCTCAAGTGAACAACAAACACCTATTTCTTTTTTTTTTTTTGAGACGGAGTCTCGCTCTGCCGCCCAGGCTGGAGTGCAATGGCCGGATCTCGGCTCACTGCAAGCTCCGCCTCCCGGGTTCACGCCATTCTCCTGCCTCAGCCTCCCGAGTAGCTGGGACTACAGGCGCCCACCACCGCGCCCGGCTAGTTTTTTGTATTTTTTAGTAGAGACGGGGTTTCACCGTGTTAGCCAGGATGGTCTCGATCTCCTGACCTCGTGATCCGCCCGTCTCGGCCTCCCAAAGTGCTGGGATTACAGGCTTGAGCCACCGCGCCCGGCCGAACACCTATTTCTTGACAGGACAAATAATTTATGAAATAATTACTTAAAAGATTTGCTATATTGTCACAACATTGAAAAGTATGTAGTCAGAAAGAAATATTATATTCTCTATCTTCTTTGTAGAGCTAGTAATGAAAACACACTAAAAATTATCAGGATCTATGTTCAAGTATATTTTACTCTGAAATTTGAGTATGACATTACCTTGTTTAGGAAGACAGAATTTATAATATTACAGTGGGGGATTCAAATAATACATTTAATGGATCATCTATACCAAAAAATAAGAACCTTTAGAAGGGAGTCTCCTAGGGCTTCAAGTCTTCCATGTTCTTCATCCAAAGGAGTATTATCAGTTAACATGCATCAAATAACCATCAAAAATAAGTATGATTACTGGATCTTTAGAAGCATGCAGAGAAATGCCTTCTTGAGCAATGGAGAACATTTATTTTTTCTACATTTCTTTGACTTTCTTACTCAGTTAATTACTCTTTATCCACTGCAGACTTCTCCATAATGGGAAGTAATACTCACTATTATCATTCACCTTTATATATTCAGCACCTAAGTAAATGACTGACACATAATAGGCATTCAATAAATATTTACAGAATAAATCAATGTTAATAAAGTGGCTGAACAACATTTCCTCAGGAGCTTCCAGAGAACCTAATCATACCTAAGGTTCACGAATGAGATCTACATCTCTTGTGACTTGAATATATCAAGGATCACCCTCCACCAACTTCTGTGCCTGTATCCCAGTTGAACATCAAATATACAGAATCTTACAGTTTCTACGTTAGGCAGATGTGATCAGGAACAAAAGGCAGTTAATGTAATAACAGCATAGAGATAGGTAAGTAGGGCATTTGAAAACAATTTCCCCCCATTTTTTTTTTTTTTATAATTTGAAAATCTGAAAAAAGTTCCTCATCTTTGTAGACTGTGTCTTTCCATTTTTTCTTTCATCTGTCAAATGCCTGGATAGAGTGAACGTGAAATAAATTCCTGTTTATTTTTTCATCTACATTGTAATCCCGAGTCTGTTTGGTAAAAGCTGTTAGTAAATCACTTGGTCAGTTCTCCCAACAAAATAGTCTTTAAGTAATACAGTATATCAACCTATCTTTTGACATTTTCATTTTTCGTTCTTGACATTTTCTCTTAAAAAATAATACAATGTTGGCCCTATTATCTTTTGGAGTCTGTGAACCAAAATATCAGCTATCAGCTCTCTTGTAGAAAAGCTATCAAAGTTCAGAAACCAAAGATGTAGATGTGAGGCCCTACACATCTGTCTGTCTAATACTGGAGGGGAGGGTGGAGGATTGGTGATGGTGGTTCAAGAGTGGTGTGTTGAGTTTCACATGTTTTTTGCCATTTGCTGTGTTACTTGGGTGAGGTTTATTTTATTTTATTTTGTTTTATTTTATTTTATTTTTTTTTTGGGGGGGGGAGCGGAGTCTCACTCTGGCACCCAGGCTGAAGTGCAGTGGCATTATCTTGGCTCTCTGCAACCTCCGCCTCCCAAGTTTAAGCAATTCTCCTGCCTCAGCCTCCCAGGTAGCTGGGACTACAAGTATGCACCACCACGCCTGGCTAATTTTTGTATTTTTAGTAGAGATGGATTTCACTATGTTGGCCAGGCTGATCTTGAACTCCTGACCTCAAGTGATCTGCCTGCCTCAGTCCCCCAGAGAGCTGGGATTACAGGAGTGAGTCACTGCGCCGGGCCGAGATGTATTTTAGAATTATTAGCTTGAAAGGTATAATGAATACACTTCCCTCTGTTCTACCTGTTGGAAATTACTTATGATTCATTCAGCAACAATTTTTGAGTGTAAACCATGTTCCAGTCACTGTTCAGGTTTTAAAGAAAAGAGCCAGAAAGGTAAAAACATACTTAAACTAATATTTTGAGTAGCCTTATTGTATGGAAGTAAGTGTCTGTCTGCATTCTATTATTTTTTATGCTGCCTTCACATAGCAAATTATACAAGAATTTTAAAAATGAACTGAAATATAGTATACTGAATTTCATTATGTAATTTTACTGGATAATAAAATCATACCCTTATTTCTTTTACAGTCTGAAAACTAGAGGGATTTTTGATGTTAGAGTTTTAGAATTAGAGGGATGTTTGACAGAAAAATCAAGACCATTTGTATATCGGGTATTAAAATTACCCATATTAACATCATAATTTTTTGATCTGTGGAAGTATTAAATTACATCCAGATAACAATATTTTACCTACTAAGTCCTTCGTAGCCCTTTTACCAAAAGAGAAATATTGATTGTTATTCCTATGCTTTATGACATTGTAGGACTTCTAAATATTGTCTCTGATTTTCCTTTGCTAAATTAACAGAATTAGTGGGAGTTCCACAATGGACATTGTGTTTATGTAGATAATGTCCAGCCCAGCTAAACCACCAGGTTATATGCTATAGTTTGCAAGTTTAAAGTCAAAATTTGAATTGGTTATGGACTTTGATATGGGAATTATATCAATACTGGATTCAATGTTTAGTTATACATCAAATTACCATTTCTTTAAGTGATTCCAATTAGGGAAATCTACTAATTACTAATATTATAAATGAATATATTAATGGTTTGTCTTTGTAATACACACCCTTTCTTTATTGACAAAGATGATTAAATCTCCCATTTTGACATTCTGTCCTCTTTGGCTCACTGTACTGAGTCTCAACCTGTTGTGACTTGCACCAAATAGAGTGTCACAGCACATTACTTTGGAAAGAATACGCTTTCCAGATATTTTTAGCAGTGCTGCCATTTCTGTGAATATAATGACAACAGCATATATTGTGTTGTTTTTGTTGAAAATGTTACGTTGGATACTAACTGACTAGCCCTCAACTAAAAGTATTAACCTAGTTGAGAGAAATAATAAAAATACATACGTAACCAGTAAACAACACATCAAAACTTGAAACAGTTAAACTGTGGAATGCTTGCAAGGGAGACGGAAAAAATAAAAGGTTTAGAAAGGGGATTTCCAATGATAGGACAATTTAAAAGGTAAAAAGGGCTAATCTGGAAAAAAATCCAAAGAAAGTGAGTTTCGAGTTGCCTTTGAAATAGTCTCATCAAGGGAAGGAAGGTAGAAAATTCACATTGGGAGAGAGGCTCAGAAATGCCTTGGTGATAGAGAATGGTAAGCCGTATTAACAACCGCCAGGTAAATTAGCTTGGCTAAAGCAATAAATTGACCATTGGGGAAGGTGGGAGTCTATCAAGGGCTGTTCATTAGTGAAAGGATTTTTAATTTTATGAAAGAAACTACTAATGCTTCAGGGATTACTAAGAAAGCACATGATGGAAACACTTTTAAAGAAGACAACTATTGCAACTATTCTGATGAAAAATCCAATTGCTGGGAGAATGCTAAGGATTCTGTGAAAAAGTAGAGTGGTTCTCAACGTGCGGCCTGCAAATTTTCTATAGGTTCATTGACATTTTCAGGGGCTCATGAAGTCAATTTTCATAATAATATTAAGAAATTATTTTCCCTTTTCACTGTATTGACATTTGCACCAATGTTGCAAAAGCATGGTGGGGAAAACAGCTGGCTTCTTTGCAGGAAGCAAACAGGTGATACCAAACTGTTCTGGTATTCATTGAGTGTATTCTTTACTATTATGGGCACTCAGCCTCTCTCTCTCTCTATATATATATTTTAATAAATTTCAATCCTTGAGTACATGTCTCTTTAACATTTGGTAGGATGATGTAAGAAGTGTGCATCAAGCACTTCTTCTGCATACCAAAATATAATAGCTGTCTTGGGGAGAAGCACTTCTGCCCTTGTGCCATTGTTTACATTTGTGAGCTGATTTAGCCACTGTTTTTATGGAACACTATATTTTTCTTGGAAGAATGATGAACAAATTATGATTATCAGACTTGAAATTTGGCAGACATTTTCTAAAAAATGAAATGTGTGCCTGTCACTTAAAGGAACACTTAAAGGAACACAACTGACAGTATATATTGCTAGTGATAAAAGTTTGAGCTTTCAAGCAAAAATTAGTATTTTGGAAAACTTACATCTGTCACTGTGAGCTTGACAGTCACCCAATGCTCTAAGATTTTCTGATGAGGTTGGCGATATTAACAACTGCGATTTAAACATTTGGTTTTGCATAATGAAATGTGTCAACGTTTGGAAATCTGCATATTTTCGAAATGACCAACAGGCGATATTACTAACTCATGAATGGATAAACAATCCAATCAAAGTATAAGATGAACTAATGACTTTTAATGTTACAGAGTACCACGTTGAATTGATATGGTTTCAGAATCCATATTGCAATTAATCATTAAGAAACTACCACTTGTCAAGTCTTGGTGTAGTATCAAAGAAGAATATTCAAAATTATCTGAAAAGACTATTCAAATTGTCTTTCATTGTCTAGCTGCATACCTTGTGTGACATTGAATGTTGTTCATATATGTCAACCATATTATAATAGATTGAATGCAGGATCAGATATGAGCACTCAGCTTCCTTTTATGAAATCACTCTTGCAGAATGTCAGACAATGTTACTGCTTTCATGCATGTTTAAAAATATTGCAGTTATTTTTTTCACAAAATATTTATTTACGTTAACATGTAATGGGATTATCATTTTGAAGTGAATGAGTAAATAAATATATTTTAATTTCTAAGTTGTCATTTTTATATGGCAAATATTTATAGATGAGACTCACATAAGCAAAAACCCTTTGGTATCTTTAATAATGTTTAAAAATATAACAACATTAAAATATAAAATTATATAATGTTTAAAAATATGGTAAAATCCTCCAAGTTTGAGGATCACTATATAAGTAAATAGTCAAAATTTGGATGAAGGCTGTAACTACAAGAATGAAGATGAAGAAGCACATGGAACATACTTGTTGGATAATTTGCATTATATTACACCATCCTTTTGCCCTCCTTCCTAAGATGAAAATACCCTCTCTGCCTTTTTTGGGTACGTACATGTGACTTCTCGATGTTATTTTCACATTATTTTCTATCCACAAAAACCAAGAACTACTTTCCCAGAGCCTGTATGTGTTGAACAGATTCCACAAGGAAAACTTATAGGAACTAGAAGTCTAAAAACAAAGCAAAATGATAAGGTTAAATGTAGAGTAAAGTATATATTTCTTTCATCTGCTAATTTCTCATTGTTAAGCATTCAAAAATCAAACACTGCTTTGAATTCAACTGTCTTCTGTGTCAAGGTCATATTTGCTAGTAAAAGTTTAATAACTGGTAATAACATAAGAATATTTCTATCCAATTACAAAATTATTTTGCCTAGGTGAGCCAGGAAAGGTACATGGTCTGCACTTTCCCCAGTGAGAAAGAATCATAAGGAAGGTGTATGTCATATCTATAACCTGTGAGCAAAGTTATAGACAGTGCCACCAAAGAGACATTTCTTCTCAAACTAAAGGTGTTATAACTTAACATATGGCTGCTCTTCAGACTTCAACAAGAAATGAGAAAAGGTCACAAGCCCAAGAGAGGATGAATATGAGGAATTCTTGCCGTAGCAACAGAAAAGAAAATGAGGAATGGTTTGAGGAAATACAGCAATAACAGTATAACCACAGGATTTGCAAAATGCCTGTTAAAGCTAATGCTATGTTGTCAGTAATGTAGAATATGTATGGAATATCCTAAAAAATATTCGTATCCATAAAATACACATTATTGAAATGTCAAAAGTCAAAGGGATAGCAGAGTGGTGTCTGTTTGTAAGGTCATCCGCTCTTCAAAGGTAAACTACTAGCATGAGAGTGAGTCATGCATATTCAACAAGGGATTTCTATCTGGAAAGGAAGAGAGAAAATTTTAAATATCAGGCATAGGCTGGCAAGAGTTATAAAATGAGTAGGGGTTGGCATCTGAGTCTTTTTTTTTTTTTTTTTTTAATCTCCAATAAAGACTGGTTTGTCTCTTGCTACTTGTAACCTTGTATGTAATAGCCTATATAGTGACTTCTCCATGCCAAATGTCCCAGAAAAGACTATTAGGGCAAAAAAACATTGAGGGAAGTTGCCTTGAGAACAAGACACAAACATCAGTTTTACAGTATAGCCTGGGTGAGGCAGATTCAGTGGGAATGAGTTTTAGTTCCTTAAAACTGTGCTGGTTAAATTTGGAAATGTGGGTAGTCTTCCAGTTTTCCTCTAAGCTAATCTTTTAAAATATTTTTGGGTATCTAGTATTCATCAGCTCTCTATGTTTCCCTAGAATTTCTCAGTTTTAGTGTTGGTCCTTACCTATTTCAGTTTTCACCACTTGTCTGGAAATATTTTGCATGTAGAGGCAACAAATTGGGAGGCTAAAAACAGACATGTCCCCATGGGGACCATCAAAATAGTTTTCTCCTTGTTGATAAGCATTAAATAGACCAGCCACTCACTGTGCTAAATAGAGCAAATGAGCTCAGGAAAAGAAGTTCGTGATTCTAGACTCGTAAAATTTCAGGTTGGTCACCTGAGGTGTTTGAAATGTCACAAAGGTGACATTAAGGATGAAATTTGCACAGAAATTTTCCATTTGTAGAACATTTTCACATCTGTAATATCATCTGACCCCTTTCACAAGTGTTGAGGAAGATATTGTCATGATCTTATGTTTAGAAATCCAGAAATTGAGGCTAAGGGCAATTATGTGACTTGAGAAAGTCAAGGCTCGCCAGCAATTTTGCACGGATTCAAACTCAGGCCTTTGATTTCTGAAGTTTGTTTCCCTGTAGTACAAGGAATCTTACAACTTCTCTCTTTATTTGTAATTATAGAGTTAATCCTTGACAATCTAGAACTTTTTTTTTTTTTAAACCCCAGGACACACCACTTACATGTTTTAGAACTTTTAAAATCTTAAGTACATGAATGTTTTTAATGCCTCAGTGAGAATTACAGAGAAAGAGTTTGCAGAAAGGCTAAATGACTTGTTCAACTCACTAGAATGGATTTTAGAGCTGATATATTAGAAAGTGAAAAACAAATATAAAAGAATCATCCTAAAATAACATGAATAAACCCACTCACAAGGAGTACCTGTGCAGCCTTCTTGCCAGCTTCAAGTATCAAAATGAACATCTCCCGAAGGCAGTCCTCAGCATGGGAGCTGTGCATTAGCACACCCTAATCTGTTTTCTGAGGACCGCATGGAAGTCAAAAGCAAAGAACAGATCAATAATAACTAGTAGATTCACATTCTAAAGAGTCCCCCAACAACAGATGCATTGTTTCATAACAATACTACCCCATTAAGTGCATATATTGTTTCCTCATTTATAAGCTATTTTCATATTCATGAGTAAATGGGAAAGATAAATGCCAAGTGGGCACCGACCTCAGGGATAAGATGAGGTTAAATTTTAAGAAGAGAAAGAGTGAAAACTAAGATGAGAAAGAAAACATCAAGCAAGATGATTATAAACTAAACTGCTGTCAACTTGAATATAAGGTTAGAAGATAAAATGTCTGGGTGAAGAGCTGTGGTAGGCATGGGAAAGTGTCATAGAGGCAATACAGGAGCGCTGTAGGCAGAGCTATTTTAATTAATAATTGCAAGCTATGTTAAAATAAAAAAATGATCAATAGACGCATTTAAAAGGTGGTGAGTGTATTTAAAATAAACAGAATATGATCCCTTTATCACATCTTGTGCAATTTGGAAGGCTCCTCAGGGAATCTGATCCACCTCCAGAACGTGCCTGTGATTAAAAGCTCAAGAGGGGCCTAATCTGTTTTTCTCTGTCTTTGCTATGTCTTTACATTTTCCTCTCTTATTATACATAGTCATTGTTGTCTTCCTCCTCCACCCCCTGACCTCCTTCTTCTCTTCTTCCTCCTCCTTTTCTTCTTTAGTAAAGAAACCTCTAATTAGATGTCTTAGCCATTTGGATCCCGTTTCTTGTGTTCATATTAAGAGAAACAAATGATGACCCTTAGAAACTTAGCCATTTTTATGTGGATAATATATAGTTATATTTAATTATTTTCTGGAATTTATTTGCTTTAATCGTCATTATCATTTTTCTTACTTTTTATACAAGTCAGTCTATGTATTTACCCTGCAAGGCTATTTTACTAATTCATATGATAATCACAAAGAGGAGGGAGGATTTCAGGTATAAGAAAGGGGAAGAAAGTGGACGTATGTTAGTAGAGTCTCATGATTTAAAAGTTGTGTTGTGTCAATATTGTAAAATAGACTTGCTAAATGTTATTATTCACAAATCACACATGATGAAAGCAAGGCTTTACAACCCAGTGAGTGAAGTGGTAGCTGAAATCTGCATTCTGTGATTTCAAAGACAATGTCTAGTATTTCTCAATGCTACTGTAACCTGCAAGGGAAGTCCTCCAGATTTTAAAGGTTCATCATTTTCACGATGAAATGACATGACAACTAGAATTTTTGGAGGAGGAATAGTGACGATAATGTCATAGGTTTGCTGGGATGTAGTTTATTTGCCAGGGAAATGGTAATAAGAAAACCTTCTCAGGAAGTTAGTGGAAGAACTAAGTGAGATAGCTTATGAAGGGCCCAGTTTCCACCTGCCACATGGTGGGTGTTCAATGAATGCTTGTTCTTGTTCCTGCTTGAGAACTACTTCTTGATGTAGTCAACTTTGCACTGCAGAAAGGTGTTGCATAATAGTTGTTCCCTACAGTAGAAACAAAAGAGGTATAATCTTTGCCCTTTCATAAAAATTAGCATCCTTTTTATATTTTTTTAGGGTTTAAAGGATGAGTTGGAATGTTTAATGTGATCTTCAGAGAATGGATCTTTTTATAGGTGGATTTATTTTCATGGGAATACAATAGCAAGAGACATAAAGTACTAATGATCCATATAGCATTTTTATTTCTCCTGACTTCTCAAGGAGGTAAACTGCCTAACTTGCAAAAAGACCAACCAGATTCAGGAATGCTTTTAAAATAGCAATGCCAGGATATTCTTTTATTTTCTTCACATTTGAAAGCCCATATAAACATAAACTCATGCACACATGGGCACACACACAGAGACTGTGTTTGTTTCATTTAATTGGAAGAAACAATCAGTAACCTATGAATCACAGAAGGAGATAAGTAAGAATAAACATTCTCTTCGTTGAGTCTTTCTTTTAAGGGTTGATGAAAATGAGTATGGATAATGTAATGTCTTTCAGAAATGAATGGCAATATCATCAAAACAACCACTCATATGTTTTCCCAAAGCAAGACATTGTGAGGTGTTAAGACATATATGCAGGTAAGATTACAACCTTTTCTTTTGTGTTCCCAATTATTGTCCCCTAGAAGCAGCATCAACACTAATACTTAGTAGTCTATACATTTGTTCATATCAAGAAACTGGCACCAGCAATGGTTTTTAGCACCAGCAATGTTCCCTATTCTTTTACTATATTATAGTTTTGTTTAAGTTCATCCAAGGTCATGAGAATTATTTTATCTAATGTTATTTATGTGTTACCTTTAGTGGCCAAATTTTCAACTCTTAGTTCTGGTAAGGAAGAGAGCATTGTATTTAAAATATCTTATTTCTTGGTATCTGTAAGAAATTTGCAAATTTCCTATTACTTTTACTATGAATCAATTCTTTCTAAAACTCATGAGTATCTGTAATGCTTTAAGTGAATATGATGTTTGACCATAATTATCCCCAAAATTGTGATTGATGATATCCCAAAAGTTGTATTTTCATAGGAGTTTTCTAATTGTCTACTTTACTGAGTATGTTATGTCCAGAAGGGTGTTTTATTTATTTACTTATTTATTTTTGAGACAGAATTCTCCCCCAGGCTAGAGTGCAGTGGCGCCATCTCAGCTCACTACAGTCACCACCTCCCGGGTTCAAGCCATTCTCCTGTCTCAGCCTCCCAAGCAGCTGGGACTACAGGCATGTGCCACCACACCTGGCTAGTTTTGTATTTTTAGTAGAGATGGGATTTCATCATGTTGGCCAGTCTGGTCTCAAACTCCTGACCTCAGGTGATCCTCCCACCTCAGTCTCCCAAAGTGCTGGGATTACAGGCAGAAGGGTATTTAAAAAATAATAGTCTCCTTTATGAAAATATAGAGCTTATTTCCAATACCAATGAGAATTACCTGTATTTGCTTTTGGTGGTGGGATTATAATAAACACAAGCCTGGTAGGTTTTGAGATTCAGGAATGTTTTTAAGCAGTTTACTCATATTTAAAGAAGAGAAAACAGAGGTAAAGGGAAGTTAATTATGAAAGTCAAAGCTAGTAAGTGATAAAACAGGGATTCAAATCTATGCCTTTGTTTGTTTAATTTTCTTATGTTTTGATCCGTGAGTTACTTAGATGGGTATGGTTTAATTTCCAAGTATTTTAAGGGATTTTCTGGGAATCTTACTCTTAAACTGATTTCTAATTTAATTCTATTATGGTTAGAGAACAAGCTCTATAAGATTTTAAAATTTTTGAAATTTTAATTGAGTCTTATTTTCATCTCTAGTAGTACACCTTCTCTTAAAATCTACTTTGATAATAGCATAGGAAAAGTGAGCATTAAAAATAATCTTTTATGTTTATTGTATAGTGCATCCTATTTTGTCTTTCCTCTTTCTCTGAGACTTCAATTACATGTATGTTAGATTTCTTGTTACTATCCCTGAAGACAGGTCACTGAGCCGTTGGTTAATTTTTAAAAAATCTTTTATTGTCTATCTCTTGTCTTTACAGTGGGTAATTTCTATTGGTCTGTCTTCAGCTTCATTAGTCTTTTCTTTAGCATTCTCCAAACTGATGTTAAAGTAATAAATTAGTGCATTTTAAATTTCAAATATTTTATTCATCTATGCTAAATCTCCATTTGGTTCTTCCTATAGCTTCTGTTTCTTTGTTGGGATTCTCATCTCTTCACTCATTATAACTATTTTTACCTTAAGATCCTTGAACGTATTTTCGTAGGTTTGTTGAAATCCTTGTTTGCCAGTTCTACATCTGGGTCTTGAAGATCTATATCTGGTTCTACATCTTGAAGTCTATTTCTATGGACTACTTATTGTCTTAAGTCTCATTTTCCTACTTCTTTGCATGTGTGGTAATTTTTAACTTTATGCTGGATATTTTGGGTGAGACTTTGTGGGGAATCTGGATTATGACATATTTCCTGAAAAATATGTTAAGATGTTGAGGTTTTTTTGTTTTTGTTTTTGTTTTTTCCCCCTGTGAGAGAATGCAATGGCAGATACTCTTGTTCTTATGAAGCTTAGTTGTATTTTTTGTTAGGACAGGCCTATTTTGTCTTTGAATTTAATCTTAAGCTGCAGTCCTTTTGGTAGGTATGGTCCTTATTATTGCAGTATGATCTTTCTGGGGCTCAACTGAGTACCTGAGGTGCTCAGTGAGGTCTATTTACCCTAGTACTCCAACATCAACATCTCCAAGCACTGCAGGTCATCTAAGTATTTCCATTTAGCACTTAGTTCTGTGGCAGGCAATTTCTGCTACATGGAATCTCTTTCCTCACATGCATGGCACAGATCTTGGCTAAGAACTTACAGTAAATTCCCATGCAGACTTCTTTCTCTCCACCCTTTCACACAACTGCCTCTTTCTTGGCCATGTTTCCTGTAATTATAGCTTCCTTGGCAGCCTTGCTATTCTAATCTCGGCCTCTTAGGTTTGGTGAGACTGCAGTTTAACTTGATATCCATGTCCCTGAACTAGGGCAGAAAAATAAACCGAGCAAAAAGCTGAGAAGATTATGGGGCTCATCATGTGTATTTTCCTTCTTTCAGGGATCACAGTCCTGCTCTGACCATTGTCCAAGGCCTCAAAACAGTTGCCTCTTATATTTTGTTCAGTTTTACAGTTGTTTACAGCAAGAAGGCAGATTCAGTACCAATAACTGTGTCATGGTTAGAATAAAAAATTCATGGGTTTATAATTATTTTTCACAAAACCTTGTGAAATAGTGCTTGTGAAGTAGTACTATTATAACCTAGTTTTATCAAAAACTAAATTCAGTCTAGTGAGTGGAGGAGTCATAATTTGAACCTAGGCAGTCACATTCTAGACTTTGTGCTCTGACTAAATATACTATGCTGCCTCTGCAACATAACTTACATTGATTTCCTTCACAGCATTTATCATACTCTTCATCTCATATATAGGCCAATATTTATTTATTTATTTACACTTTGTTTGCTACTTCTGCTGGTGTATAAGCATCATGTATTTTCTATTTATAACTGTCTCTCTACTGCCTAGCACAGGAATAGGCTCTTGGTGCAAATATTTAATAAGTTTTTTAAAATGAATGAATGAATGTAGATACTACTTTTATAAAATAATTTTTAAATAGGGATTTTTTCTTACATGTTTGGTACTTTAGACTTCATCTTGTCTGCCACCTTGTGGCAACAAAATTGTATGTATATCAAAATATATTTATATAATAAGAAAAGAATCATAGCAGAATTTTTAATCTTGATAAGAAAGCAGTAATTACAAATTGGTCTCTAGAAATGTTCAAAACATCTTCTGATAAACAGTGGCACTGGTTTAATGAAGTGAGCAGAGAGTTAATGTATTAGGAGAGTCTAAGCATTACTTTTGGTTGAAGTAAAAAATAATACTTATATTTGCCACTTTGGATATGTTATGAATAAAAAGAAGAGCCATTTTGATAATAGTTGTTTTCAGAGTCTTTGTATTGTTGACTATTTTAGTTTAAATGGCAATGCTTAGCTGATTAATTTCAAAACGTATCTTTGTTGATCTTAAAACCATAAAGTTATGGTTCTTGTAGTCTTCTCTATAACAAAACAATATGCATTTATTTTTATCAGAAGCAAAACTACATGATAGTTTTTAAGCTAATTTTTGTATTAACGAGTCTCCTAAAAATATGCAGTAGACCTCACATTTCCATAAAATTAAAGAGAAAATGCTTCAGCAAATGCAAATAAATGCAAAAAAGGAATATTTTAATTTTGATTCATGATTAGTATCAACTTTCACAATGTGATAATAATACAAAAGCAGAATTCTGCATTGAGTATATAACTAATGGTTGTAAGCTATTTATAGAGTAAATATCCTAATTAACTTATTTTATAAAACACATTTGTTGATTGTATTTCAGATGGTTTTAAAATCTAAGATCTTTCAAGATGTTTTGATATTAAAATCATATGTACTGACTTATGCAGTTCTGCACTATGACCAGCCCAGCAAAATGATTTATTTCATTTGGTGCATTATTAATTGTATGAATTGACTGTTTAACCTTTATTGATTTACATTTCCTACTTAATGTTCAACTTAGGAACAGCAGCAAAAATTATTTTACAAAAGTTAATTCTAATATAATAGGAAAGATAATTTTACTATTCACTGTTAAATACATTCAATTCAGTAATTTTCAAGGTCTTGAAAAAGCACTCTTAGTTTCAAAGCAGAAATTTTCTAATTCTAAATAGTGAACCTACTGAAGCTGATTTTTGCATTCTCAGGAACTGCAGCATCTTGTGGTTCTTATATTTGGATTACAGTGGAATTTTTGATCTTTCGTTCTCATTACTTCTTTTTTTTTTTTTTTTTTTTTACTGAATTCTTACTTACCAGAGACTGTTACTTACTTTTAACAACAATGAATTAATTACATTTTGGCATGACCATGCCATTTGGAACCCTTTTATTATTAAATATGATTCAAAAATTCATCAAACTATTCTGATAGCCAAGAAATATTTCCTTTAAAATGTAGGCCATATAGGTGGCCCTTTTTATGTATGATTATAACCATGGAGAAGGTGAAGTATGATTACTTTCAGTGCATCTCAATATATTATTGTTTATGCATGCCTTTGGATTTTATGAATATTTTGAAGTCTATATAAATAGCTTGCAAATGTTTATTTCTAAGTTTAAAATTTTTACTTATTTATGTTCTTTTCTTTTGCATGATCGAATATTTTTTTAGTCTGTAAATAGTTCACAAATATTTTTCCCACAAATCACCCAGGTAGCCCAGAAGTTGCAATATTTTGACATACTGAAATACACATTACCTTTCCAATATTTCTTATTTCAAATGGAAATAGAACAAAATTCTTTGACCGACCATATATCTTGATGTTTTTTGAAAACTATGGTTGCATAAAATATTTCCAGATAATATAGGGATTAAAATTTTCTTTTAATGTCAAAGGAAATCTGCCTCTAGGTTTTGTAGTTTACTTAAGAGGTAGAATGGCTTTCAAACAGGTTGTCTTGTGAATTTCAAAGTGATTTTGTTGTCTGTAGGTTCTTGAGGTCAAGTTTAAGTTCACTACTAGGGCTGTGAAAAATCTTGGGTAGAAACAACTTTTACATCCTAGTGGATGTGAGTTTGTAAATGACTTTTACCGTGCTAATAAATCTCCCATTTACAAATTAGTCTTAATATAACTGATAATCATATTCCCCAGTTGGTTATTAAGAGAGCAGAAATTATATTTTCATTTTGATATTAGTTTGCCATTTGTATCCAAAAGAAGTACAGGAAGTGAGATGAGAAAATGAACAACACAAAAGTTCTAGGTAAGTTGCTCAAAGTCAGACAGGGAGGGATAGAGTCATCACAATTTCAAGGAAAGAGTCTGTTGAAAGGCATAATACAATCTCTTTATCGTTGCTGCAGGTTAAAACTGATTATCACGCATGAGAGAAAGACCCCTAAAACATAAAATATCGGAGAGGTACATTTTTATAGAAGAAAAGACAGGCCTGGGTAACTCTGGGGACTCTAGGAAGTCATATAGTGACACACAGATACATACTTCTAAAGAAGAATAGAAATATAAAAAAGAAAATTTTAAGGACCGAGATAAAAAGTATTTCATACCTTTGGAAAGCTGTCCAAAGGATCCTTTGAATCAGCTAATGTGATCACCAAATAAGCCATAAACTTTCAAGTCTTGGCTCATACTTCACAGTCAGAATTCCCTTCTACCATTCCACAACTGCAGTTTTGACAATCCTTCTTACCTTTGAATACCACCTCCTTTATTTACCTGTTCTCTCCCTCCTTTCTTCCCATAGCAATTTGCTTCTGCAGTTGTCTGCCTCTTAGCTTTGCCCTGCATTATGAATAGTTTCTTGCGTCTCTATTTCTTCCATTAGGTTTTGAGATTTTTGTGGTCTCCATGATTGCCTCACTTGATATAAACCAAACAGTAAATAAATGTGGTTTGTTTCTTCTTTAAATTGAAATAAAATGGAAGGTGATCAGGCAGGCTCAGATAGTACCCTTCACTAGCATGAACAGCATTTACTTGCACTTATTAGTATATGATGTTACCTGTGTGCATGATTCAGGGCAAGATCTGGTTTCCTCATCCGTAGATAACAGGTAACAAGCTTTGTCTCAATGAAACTCGCCACGCTTGCTATATCTTCCGCAGATGCATCAAATGGTTCTCCCAGAACTGCTCCTTTGCTGCAAAGCTTTAAAAAATAGAATACTTTCAACATCCTAATAATCTTTCATGTGATTTACCTTTTAAATAAACAAAACACGTGTACATTTTATTTATATATGTTTTGTATATATGTTAAAAGTATATATGATACTTTTTCCAAACCACAAGTAAAATATTCATATTTTGATTATAAATTAAATAAATTGTTCCTGGTCACTATTAAGTGACTATAATATAAAATAAAGGACACGTTTTACTGTAAAATGCTTCCTGTAAAATATTTTAAAAGTATGATAGGTTTTAAAGGAGTGCCAGTTGCTAAGAATGTCTGTTTTAAAAATAAAGCACACAATAACCAAAGATATTAACAGAAAGCCAGACATAAATCATATTAAATACCAGTGCTTTTATGAAAACCCAGCTGAGCCATGATCTAGCACACTATCAAGTTTGATTTAATACAACAAGAGGTATCGGAAGTAAACTCCTAGGAGCCATTAACATGATCGGTGATTAATTTGAGTCTGAATCATATTCTCTAGTATGTTATTGAAAGAAAAGAAGTGAAAATTTATTAGAATTTATTGGCAGAGGACACAGTATCTGAAAAACATGGCAAGAATATGAATTCTTAATAATAGTTCCAGGAAGTCAATGGTTTCTGGGCATCATAGATAAACTCTAGAGAAAGAAAATAATTAATTTTTTTGGAGATCCCCAAACATTACGAAGTGTCAATAATATGACAAGGGAAGATCAGCACTTTTTTTTCCCCTCGGAGTTTTCTACTGTTCTTTGGAATTAAGACTGATGGAAAAGAAGTCCTATCTATTTTCAGTGACCTTACTCAGGATATCGCCTTCTTTGCTCTTTTCTACCTCCATCTGTGCATATACTGGGGGAAATTTTCTTGCCAGAGATAGTAGTATTTGCAGTTAATACTTATTTATATATCCTTTAGCATAAAATTTCTTGTATTTTAAATCCTGTTTGCTTAAATGACATAGTTTAAAATAAATTTTCTTTTATAGGTTAAGTCTTGAGATGGTTTTGCCATTTATATTAATGCTATTGTCATTTTTTTAAATGCAGTTTGTAATTTGAATGTGGTTATATTCTGTTCTAAAATGCACTTACTTTCTTAGTAAAGGCTAAAAAAAGACTAAAGGCTAAAAAAAATCTAGAATCTAGATGTTCAATATCCACAGTCTGAATTGGTAGTTACCTAATGCTGTTTTCTTTTGCTTGGATATCTTATTAATCCTGGAGATTCATATTATTTTTAAAACCCTTTGTCAGTTGGATAAATGAAATATGTTACTTTCTTCATTTAGTAAAAAATACTTACTGAGCATCTACTATATACCAGACAAAATTGCTCTCTTTACATTTTAATTTGAATTGATTAGGATTTTTTCATAAATCTTGTCTATTTTTAGCTCTATATAAATTCCCCTTTCTTATTCCTTACCTATTTCTATTGACAAGTAAATCTTTTTATTATTAATTATAATAAATATTTAGATATTTAAGCTATTACCCCTTTTCTGGTAGTAATAATATACACATGATAAAATGTAGGGATTCCACCCACAAATAATTTTTTGGAAAAGTGTCAACTTTCCCTCATGTTTTGTAAAGGCTCTCAGAATACATAAAACACTTCTCTCAATTATTTTGAAAAAAATTAGCAAAGACTATTTGTGGAAGATACACTGGAAATGGCCTCAGTCAATGCTAAGTTTGGATGCTTCATAAAGGTCACCTGATAAAATTGGTAATAAAAGAGAGAAAACATTTAACCCAGATTTAGTAATTATTCTAGAGAATCTGGCCTCAGAAGTGTCAAGTGTGGCTGTAAACAGGTTTTAAAACATAATTTTACAAAGCATGATAGTTTGAAGATGTCAATTGGAGATAGCATCTCCTTTCTTCTGTCAATCTGATCCCACAGGATCCAGAAATACCTAAACAGAGTTTTCCATGAAAGAAAGATTTTTTTACGACATGACTATAAAAACACAAATAAATAAAAAACAAAATTAGTTGAAATTATGTAGTTTTATTTATCAATATCTTATATTAACATTCCAGATCTTCTCAATTAATTTTATCTACCTTTTTTTTTTTTTTTTTTTTTTTTTTTAAAAGACAGAGTCTGGCTCTATCTCCCAGGCTGGCGTGCAGTGGTGCAACCTCTGCTCACAGCAACCTGCGCCTTCCAGGTTCAAGCGATTCTCCTGCCTCAGCCTCCAGAGTAGCTGAGATTACAGGCACGTGCCACCAAGCCCGGCTAATTTTTTGTATTTGTAGTAGAGACGGGATTTCACCGAGTGAGCCAGGATGACCTTGGTCTTCTGACCTCGTGATCCGCCCACCTTGGCTTCCCAAAGTTCTGGGATTACAAGGGTGAGCCACCGCGCCCGGTCAATTTTTGTATTTTTAGTACAGATGGGATTTCACCATTTTGGCCAGGCTGGGTCTCGAACTCCTGACCTCAAGTAATCTGCTCGCCTCAGCCTTCCAAACTGCTGGGATTACAGGCATGAGCCACTGCGCTTGGCTCAATTAATTTTATCTTTAAATGAAATCAGCCTTTATTTCCTCAAATCTTAAATACTCAAATCTCCTCTTCACATAAAATCTTAAAAAAGAAACAAGATGTCTTGTGGTCTTTGCCCCTTCCTATCCTTGTTTCTCTCTGATGTGATGGTGCGGAAGAGCCTCCCTTTAGGCACACTTTTTTTTTTTTTTTTCTTGAGACAGAGTCTCACTCTGTCTTGCTCAGGCTGGAGTGCAGTGGCGCCATCTTGGCTCACTTCAGCCTCCACCTCCCGGGTTCAAGCGATTCTCCTGTCTCAGCCTCCCAAGTAGCTAGGACTACAGGGGTATGCCACCACATTCGGCTAATTTTGTATTTTCAGTAGAGACAGGATTTCACCATGATGGCCAGTCTGATCTCGAACTCCTGACCTCAGGTTATCCACCCGCCTCGGTCTCCCAAAGTGCTGGGATTACAGGCGTGAGCCACCCGCCCCAACCACTTTTTATGGGATAATGTGGAAGTCATTCAGTGAGTAGTTTCCATGAGGACATGCAGGTTTTTCATGGCAGGCAGGAGGAAGCCACCTTCAGATTTCATAACTGTAAAGGCTTTGTCTATAAACACTGAGAGAAGTGAAAAGTCTTTACTTGTATAAGATTCAAGGCAAGAAAAGAAAGAAAAATCATCTATCTTAACACACTAATGAGAATACTTCATGAAACCAAGCTGAAAGACAGCAGGGAAAGATAAGGATAATTCTTCAGTTCATGTTAAAATCGGAAAATAGGCAGCCTGCTGGGTAGACTTTATGTATGTTCGTTGAATTCTTGCTTTACCAATCAAGTATTGTAAGATTGAGAATTTTACTGACTGTATCGAAGATTGCTTTATTTATTCTCTTCCAAAGTAGCACATCTTTGAATTAAGCTTTGCAATAAGGTAAACTGTTAAAAAAATGTGTTGAAGTTAGAGGTAGAGTTATAGGTACATGTAGACAAAACGTTGGCATCAGAACCATGAAACACATTTCAGATATTTTACTAAATTTTAAAATTTCCATATAGACATTTGTATAGACTGGGCAGTTAATTCTCCAGAAGATGAAGAAATTTAATGTGGTGTGAATTTATTTAAATCTAGGAAGGGCAACTTTGTTCACCTTAAAACAAAGAGTATTTGTCTAGAAATGTATAATTTAAATCTTTGGTGTAATAAGTCATGGAGATAAGGAATAAAAACTTTTAAGTTATTTGAAATAGTATATCACCGAGAAGACTTTTAATTAGGAAAAATTAAGTTAGGAGTTAACTTTTTATTTCAAAAGAAACCCTAAAATATTTTTGAATACAGTATGGACAAATTAAAAGTCAATATTTAAGGGAAAAATGCAGTCTAAATTCTTATGAGTATAGCTGTTGTTTTGATAAGAACCTAGATATTAAAAATGAAATTTCAGGCCTGGCACGGTGGCTCATGCCTGTAATACCTGCACTTTGGGAGGCCGAGGCAGGCGGATCACCTGAGGTCAGGAGATTGAGACCAGCTTGGCCAACATGGCGAAACCCCATATGTATTAAAAATAAAAAATTAGCTAGGCATGGTGGTGGGCACCTGTATTCCCAGCTACTAGGGAGGATGAAGCAGGAGAGTTGCTTGAACCCAGGAGGCAGAGTTTGCAATGAGCCAAGATTGCACCACTGCACTCCAGCCTGGGTGACAGACTGAGACTCAGTCTCAAATAATAATAATAATAATAATAATAATAATGGGAAATGTCAGTACTAAATTGGAATCATAAGCTCAAATTTTAATAAGGTTTCTCAAAGTTCTTTTAAGAAAGAAATATCTAGCTTTTAGAATTGTGCACAAAGGGATTTCAAGGTTTGTTTAAAAACAGATACAAATAACATAAACTACATTAGTTGCAGAAATAATATTAAATAATATATGGTGAGCCACATTCTTAAAAACGCAACCACACATTTTTCTTTAATTAGGATCATCATTATCCAGATTAATATTGCTAATAGTTTCTCCTTTATTAAAATTCTGCCTGATGAGTGTTTCCTCACTGTATCCTGGAATAAAATTTTCAGTGATCCCTGACAATTTAGAAGATACCTATAAATCTGGAAAAGCATGGCACTGTTTGAGTCATCAAATGTCTACAAATAAGGATATATATAATCATCAATTGGTAATTTGTAAGGTTTTTGGAAATTATAAAAACATCTAAAGATGGGGAAAAAGTTATCCATAACCCTATCACCATATATATAATTACCATTAATTTTCGCCATATTTCTTTCTACACATTTTGTGTTTTTGTGTCATAATAGAAGATATATTACATAATTTTTACACTGCTTTTTCATATGCTCTGCTTTTTTTTTAAGTTGGTAAATAAAAGCATGTTAATTATAATTATATTACATGTTACAATTATAGTTGAAGATTTCAATATTCCCCTCTCAGCAAATGACAGAAATATTAGAAAGAAAACCAGTAAAGATAGATCTGAACAACACAATCAACTAACAGGATGTAACTGACATACATGCATATATACATTATACATAGGAATAAAAAACACAGGACCCGGCAACCCCATTACCTGGTATATACCCAAAGGAATATAAATTATTCTGCTATAAAGACACATGCACACATATGCTTATTATAGCACAATTTGCAACAGCAAACACATGGAACCAACCCAAATACCTGTCAGTGATAGACTGGATAAAGAAAATGTGGTACATATACACCATGGAATACTATGCAACCATAAAAGGAATGAGACCGTGTCCTTTGCAGGGACATGGATGAAGCTGGAAGCCATCACCCTCAGCAAACTAACATAGGAACAGAAAACTAAACGCCGCATATTCTCACTCATAAATGGGAGTCGAACACTGAGAACTCATGGACACAGAAAGGGGAACAACACACACCAGGGTCTATTGAGGGGTGGGCCAGGTGCAGCAAACCACCATGGCACACGTACACGTATGCAAAAAACCTGAACTTTCTGCACATGTATCCTTTTTTTTTTTAAGAAGAAATAAAGAAAAAAGAAAGAAAACACATATGTAAAACATTCCACTCACTAGAAGAATACACATTTTTCTTACATGCCCGTAGAAAATTCACCAATATAGACAGTATCCTGGGCTATAAAACAAACCTCAACACAATGAGAAAACTGAAATAATTCAGAGCATGTTCTCTGACTATAATGGAATAAAAACTCAATGGTAAAAATCCCCAAAATAATCTAATTTGAAAGTGAACAAAAGACATGAAAAACCATTTCATACATATGCAAATAAACACATAAAAATATGTTTGACATCATTATTCATTAGAGAAATGCAAATTGAAACTACAATGAGGTATCACTGCACACCTACACAATGGCTAAAATAAAACGATAGTGGCAACATCAAAAACTGAGAATGTTGAGAAAATGGATTGCTCCATCCTACATTGCTGATAGTAGTGTGAAATGGTACAGCCACTAGAGAAAGCAATATGGAGAAAACAGTTTTTAAGTCATTTATACAACTCAACAGTTCCACTCCAGAGCGCTTATTCCAGAGAAATTCTTATGTTCACACAAAAATCTGTACAAGAAGGTTCATAGCAACTTCATTTATAATAGTCCCAAACTGTAAGTGATCTAGATATCCTTCAATGGGTGAATTATTCAACAAACTGGTACATCCATACTAAGAACACTACTTTGCTGTGAGAAGGCACCGACTATTGATCCATGCAATGACTTGAATGAATCTCTAGGGAATATGCTGAGTAAAAAAATCTGATCTCAAACTGTTACATAAAATATGATTATGTGACACAATCATAGGAATGGAGAATAGATTGGTGATAATGAGGAACTAGGGAATGCATAAGTGTTGTGTTTACAAAAGTCAACAAAAATGAATCCTGTAGTGAGGGAACTGTAATGTATCTTGAATTTAGTAGGTGGATATGCAGATTTACGTGTCATAAAATTGCACAGACATAAGACACGCACACATGTACACGAGCGAAAGTTCAAGTAAAACAAAAAATCTTAAGATTAGTGGATTGCCTTGGTGTTAATATTCTAGTTCTGCAAGATATTGCCTCTGGGAGAAACTGCATAAACGGTACATGAGATCTCTCTGTATTACAACTGCCTATGAATCTACAATTATCTTAAAGTAAAATTTAATTAAAAATAATAATGTTAAAAGTTAGATGTATTTAATTTTATTCCTTCCTTTATTTTATTCAGGACAATTTTAATCATGTTTAACTGGGGTTTTGGATGACAGGATAAATCATATCTAAAGGAAGGAATTTTCTGTAAGGTTTTACTGTGTTAAGTTTTAGATAGATTTCTATAATGAGGAGTAACAACTCATAATGGGCCAGCATGGTGGCTCACGCCTGTAATTCCAGCAGTTTCGGAGGCTGAGGAGGGCAGATCACAAGGTCAAGAGTTCAAGACCAGCCTGACCAACACGGCGAAACCCTGTCTCTACTAAAAATACAAAAATTAGCCAGGCATGGTGGCACGCACCTAATCCCAGCTACTCAGGAGGCTGAGGCAGGAGAATGGCTTGAACCCGGGAGGCGGAGATTGCAGTGAGCTGAGATCGTGCCATTGCACTCCAGCCTGGGCAACAAGAGTGAAACTCCATCTCAAAAAAAAAAACCAGGACAACTCATAATGAAGTTTGTTTTGAAGTTTCATTCACAAGCCGTTATAGAAGGGTACATCAGCCCCTCCACATCTTCATTATGATGTTTGTTGTTTTAGGACATTTGCTATAAGATGAGGATTGTGTTTAGTGATATTCATAGAAGGAAATTGGCAAGTCCTTCTGTATAACGACTTTGTCATTTTTGTTTTCGTTTTTCTTAATGATCTTTTAGTTTGTTAGCATTTATTTACAAGTAATTTTTTTCAAAAAGAGCAAATGTGGATGGTAACTTTTCTAAGCTCATGAATAGCTAAGAATGTATTTTGCTGACATGTAAGAAATGCCAGGCACAGTGGCTCATACCTGTAATCTCTGCACTTTGGGAGGCCGAGGTGGGTGGATCGCCTGAGGTCAGGAGTTCAAGACCAGCCTGGCCAACATAGTAAAACCCCATCTCTACTAAAAATACAAAAAATTAGCTGGGAGTGGTGGTGGGAGCCCATAACCCCAACTACTAGGGAGGCTGAGGCAGGAGAATCTCCTGAACCCGGGAGGCAGAGGTTGCAGTGAGCTGAGATCGTACCATCGCACTCCAGCCTGGGCAACAGAGTGAGACTCTGTCTCAAACAAACAAACAAAAAAGAAATGTGTTTTTTTGGGATATAATCATTTTTTCTGTAAATACATAGACCGCCATTTACATTATGGTATTTCCCATGCAGACAAGAAAAAAAAATGCTTTTTAAATGAAACCAGGCATAATTTAAAATAACTTCTTATGTTGAAGTTTCTTTCTTTCTCCCAAATGTGTAGTATTATTTTTCTTTTTATAACTCAAAATTACTACTACCGGGAGTCCACATATGTTCTATTTTCATGTATTTTGCCTGAAAAAAGATAACTTCTGTGTTTGCGTACTCATGTATTTATTTTTCTAACTTAGAAAAGTTTTCTTCAGTTACATTTCAACTACAGTGTTTTCTTTTTCTTTCTTTTTTTTTTCTTGGGACAGTCTAGCTCTGTGGCCCAGGCTGGAGTGCAGTGGCAATATCTTGACTCACTGCAAGCTCCGCCCCCGGGTTCACGCCATTCTTCTGCCTCAACCTCCCGAGTAGCTGGGACTACAGGTGCCCGCCGCCACACCGCCTGGATAATTGTTTTTTTTTGTATTTTTTAGTAAAGACGGGGTTTCACCGTGTTAGCCAGGATGGTCTCGATCGCCTGACCTCTTGACCCGCCTTGGCCTCCCAAAGTGCTGGGATTACAGGCGTGAGCCACTGTAGCTGGCCTAGAGTGTTTTCTTTCTTAAGAAAGTAATTCTTAAGCTGCATCTTTCACCTTTATTATTCCTATCTATTAGGATCTCTGATTTTTTTCACCTCTGTATTTCAGGAGAGTGTTTCAAGATTGTTGGCTGTATCATTCACTTTATTTTCATTATTTACTTTATAGTTCATTTTATAAGCCAATGCTAGTGATAATAAATGCAAACATTTAAATACTGTTAAGTTAGTATGTGAGATTCTCCCCAAACATCTGGCCCTAGAGTCTGTGCGTTTAATCACACACCAGAGCCACATAGTGCCATTCCATGAACTACAGATCCACATTAAGTACAAAAACAAAGTAAGCGTTTAGAAACTTTTTATAGCAATTCAACAGAAAAACATTACATCTATTAAATCTCATAATAAAAAAATAGAATTTGTATTTTTATGTCTTATTTTTACTTCATTTTTCTTTTCTTTTCTTTTTTTTTTTTTTTTTTTTGAGACGGAGTCCGGCTCTGTTGCCCAGGCTGGAGTGCAGTGGCCGGATCTCAGCTCACTGCAAGCCCCGCCTCCCGGGTTCACGCCATTCTCCTGCCTCAGCCTCCCAAGTAGCTGGGAGTACAGGCGCCCGCCACCACGCCCGGCTAATTTTTTTTGTATTTTAGTAGAGACGGGGTTTCACCGTGTTAGCCAGGATGGTCTCGATCTCCTGACCTCGTGATCCGCCCGTCTCGGCCTCCCAAAGTGCTGGGATTACAGGCTTGAGCCACCGCGCCCGGCATTTTTCCTAGTAATTCTTTTTTCCTATATTTAACAAAGTATTGGTCCACAATAGATTGGGACAGAAATACAACAAAGTAGAACTAGTTCTTCATGACAGATAGAGAAAAAAACTCTAGCAACCTGTTAGGAATTTAGACAATTCAGAAATTATAAAGAAAAAAACTCAAAATTCTATTATTAAAAAGGGGCCACCATTAGATACTATCATGGATATATCTATATCTATAGTGTTACTATTTCTATATGAATTTCTATCTCCATCCATTTACAAAGATGGTATTGTTATCCATACTACTATGTAATCTGTTTGTTTCTCTGAATATATCATGAACATTTTCACATTAATAAATATATATATCATTATTATAAGTGGCTGCATAATTTTATTAGATCTCCATTTAATGGTTTCCCTAATGATAAGTTTTTCTAGTGACACTGAAAATTCTCAGTATCATACATAATATACAATGAACAGCCTTGTGTATACATCTTGCCCACGGGTTTGATCATTTTCAAATTATTATATTCTATCTGTTATAATGTATGCTTACATATTGGAGTTGCTGAGTCAGGAGTATACAATCGAATCCAGAAAATACTAATACTTTAGAATATACATCATAAAAGTGCTCTCCAGAAAAGTTTTATACTTTTGCAACAAGGTAAAAGTTCTTGTTTCTGTATACTAGTACCTACACTAAATATTAGCAATGTTTCACTATATTTGTTCTTTGATAATTAGATGGACAAAAATGGAACCTCACCTCAAAATCAATTACTAGCTCAGTCTCCTATGTTTATTGGCCATGTGTATACTGTTTGCTCATACATTTTATTCCTTTTAAATTAGGCTGTTCTAAATTTTTTCACTTATTTTCATTTACTGAATATATAATTAATTTTTAAAAATGTGTCATTTATTATAAGTTTATCATGTTTTGTTATCAGGCTTATGCTAGCTTTATAACACAAACTGGAAAGACTGGAAAGATTGCCATCTTTTTAAATACTCCCAAACATTCTAAAATAGTTGAAAAAGTCTAAGCCCTGCTCCCTTCACCTCTTTCTTTTTTTCTTTTTAATCATTCTGTTCAGGTTTTCCACATTTTGCCTTAATTTTGTTTATTTTTATTTTTCTAGAAAATCATAGATTTTGGCCGGGCGCGGTGGCTCAAGCCTGTAATCCCAGCACTTTGGGAGGCCGAGACGGGCGGATCACGAGGTCAGGAGATCGAGACCATCCTGGCTGACACGGTGAAATCCCGTCTCTACTAAAAAATACAAAAAACTAGCCGGGCGAGGTGGCGGCCGCCGGGAGGCTGAGGCAGGAGAATGGCGTGAACCCGGGAGGCGGAGCTTGCAGTGAGCTGAGATCCGGCCACTGCACTCCAGCCTGGGCGACAGAGCAAGACTCCGTCTCAAAAAAAAAAAAAAAAGAAAAAAAAAAAGAAAATCATAGATTTTATTAACTTTTTAAAATCTGTCCTTACAGTAGAGAACATGATATTCTTAGAACATTTCGAATGCCTATGTGCTAGTGGTGTCATCCCCTGTGGCTCATTCTTAGCACGTTGTAGTTTTGTTTACTGTATTTCTTTACTAGAATTGCCCGAGGTTTGATTATTGTGCTTTCTCTAAAAACAACAAACTCTTAGATTAATTGATTAAGTCTTGTATTCTGCTTTCTAATTCATTAGTTTTGGGTTTTATCTTGGCTTTTTTTTTTTTTCCCTTCCTCTTTTGCTTTCCTTCGGTTTTTGTTTTCTTCGTTCTTTTACTAATGTCTTTGTTTTTGTTTTTGTTTTTGTTTTTCATCTCCAATGTGATAGTGTGCTAATGTCTTTAGTTGAATGCTTAGCTCATTTATCTTACTTTTTCTTTTGTATAAATTCGTTGTATGCTTCTTTGCTTTACTTAGGAAAAAAATTCACAGCTTTTCTTTCCACCTTTTTTACCGAGAGTTAGTTAAGAAAGTTTGGGCTATTATTTTTAAAAACTTTACCACCTACTTTTCTCAGTTACTTGTAAGATTAGACCTTTTCTGTGTATTTGTTACTCATTTATATTTAATCATTTATGGATTATCTACTTAGTTCCTTTATGATTTGTATGTTATGTTTTTACTGTATTTTTTTGTTGTTGTTAATTTCTGTGAGTTCAGCCATGGAAGCATGGGGTTTGGACATGTTATGCATTTCTTTTCCCATCCCACATAAATGAACTCCTCTGGATAAATGTCTCTATCCCATTTGGTAGCTTTTTTTTTTTTTTTTTTTTTCCAGTGTACAGATACTATGTTTGCACAGAAGCCAAGCATTGAGTGACTCTTTGTTATGTGGAGGAAAGTCAGCCTGAGAAGGAATCTAATGTAGAAAAAACAGAGCCGACTGGGCACGGTGACTCGTGCCTGTAATCCCAGCACTTTGGGAGGCTGAGGCGGGTGGATCACCTGAGGTCAGGAGTTTGAGACCAGCCTGGCCAACATGGTGAAACCCAGTCTCTACTAAAAATAAAAAAATTAGCCAGGTATGGTGGTGGGCACCTGTAATCTCAGCTACTCAGGAGGCTGAGGCAGGAGAATTGCTGGAACCTGGGAAGCAGAGGTTGCTGTGAGCTATCACACCATTGCACTGCAGCCTGGGCAACAACCGCGAAACTCCATCCCAAAAGAAAGAAACAAAGCCAAAGACAGAGAAGCGAGAAGGTCCCACACCGAATCCTAAGGATGTTCTCTTGAATCAAAATATAAAAAATAATTTTAAAAGTCAGTATTCTTTTAGGTATTTTGAAAAAGTAATTTAAATTAGAGAATTAGAGGAAAAATAAAATTATAAAAAAAATTAAATTACAGAATGAATTTTAAACTAGATGTAATAAGCACATAACCAATATGAGATAAGATCAAATTGTAAATGTGGAGGATAAGCTTTAAAAATAAACAATATTAAAGATTCCATTACTAAAGACTTTTCACAACTTCTAAGATATTTTCATATGCATAATTGTACTTAATTTCTCAAAATTTCCATGAAGTCAATAAAACACTTACTATTGCCTTATTTTACAGGTATAAAAATCTGTGCTAAAAGATTTAGTGATTTGCCCCCATTGATAGCAGATGCTAGAATTGATTTGTTAAATGGAAAGTTCATGCTAGTTGTCTTAAGTTATGCTACTCATTACTTTTTAAATCTTACTATGTAGCACCTCTGTTAGAAATTCAGTAGACCTTTTCTTTACAACTCTCAATGATTTTCTTTTGGAAATATGGTTTCTGGATTCTAGCTGAGTTTAATGCTTCCATTTTTTTTTTTTTTCACTGTGTAGCATCTATTCAAAGGTCTATCTTTGTATAATAAGAGATTAATCCAAGCCAAATGATTGCTAATAGATTGAGCTGGTGGTTTTACTGGGTTCACCTGCAACTCACTTCAGTGCTGTTAGACCTTTTACATATAGAACTCCCTTTGCCAGAATTGGAAGGGGAAAAAGAATCCCAGACTTCAGTCACCAGAGTTCACCACTCTTTCTTTCACCACCTCTTCTTACCAACATCGTATCTCAAAATGAAGTATACCACACTTGTCCATTTCCACGTTGGACATGATAAATGAGATTAACATTTGTACATGGATATACAGAGAGAGATACTAACCAGGGGATAAAATAGCACTGAGAGCCCCAGATATAAGTCCTTGAGCAGAAGGGAGCAGATACTGTCGGCACTCTAGTTGCAAGAGTCTTGTGTCTCTGAGTTGGGCATGCAATGGTTATAGGTAACAATCTACTTTTTATCTGCTGTTCTTTCTTGGGGATTTGGTTTTCAGAAATATCACTTAGTGCTTCATAGATTTTCATAGTTATTATACTTTTTAAAAATCTCTTCCTGTGGGTTAATGTATATGGAGGGATGAGAAATATGCACATCAATTAGCCACCATCCTAACTTGCAGATTCCTTAATGGTATCTTTAAAATTTCTTTTCAGATACCAAACTAAATGTTCAAGACATCAGGGGTCTTGCAATTAATAGTTTTCAATTTTAATAAATATCTTTTATGCTCCCTTAACAGGGTGGAAAGAAGCTCTACACTGTAGAATAACATCCATTGGTTTTACATTCTCTTATCATTTTGTTACATGAAAGAGGAATGAATCAGCAAGCTCATCACTTGTAACTTTCCACATGGTGCCACATAGATCTACTAAAGTGTCTCCCTGGGAGAGACAGAGTATGTAGGGCTAAGAGATGCAAAGAATTATGTTCACACATCAGTGGACTTGAAAGTACTATCAGGGTTTCAGGAACAATGCTTTTCAGCCAGGTAGGCCATGGTGTGATCTCTATTAAATTTATGCAAAATGAGGTTACTCCCTGGGTGACAAGCTATTGAATGACAGTAAAAAGTAATTAATCACTCCTACTGCTGTTTGTTAAAACAGCTGTGCTTCAGTCTGTTTTTTTTTTTTTTTGCCAGGTAGCCTTAAAATAGAGGCGTGGCCACAGTGGGTTCATTCCACTGTGTTTCACCTTGATCTGACCAGCTAGTAATTTGCTTATGCTCTGAAGCATGTAGATGATACACATTAACCTTCAGAGTTTTTGTATCAGGGATACCCCTAAACTCCAGTTACCTAATGTGAAAAGCAGATTGGAAACATAGCAGGAGGGAGATGAATTAAAATAATAAACCTTCTTCCTTCTTGCCCTGCATTTTAACTCATAAAGGTAATGACTTTAAAATTAAAATGTTAGTAGTGTGTTTAAGGTAGTTATTTGTACTGTGAAATAAATACATTGTCACATGCAAACTCAGATCTTGTACTTTGACTAATAGCTAGCGTTTATTGAGTGCTATGTGATTAGCATTGACTTAAGCTCTTTATATATTGTATCCCATTAAATATATAGATGGTATCTTATTAAATCTTATTTAATATTATAACTCCAAATTTTCTGATGAGATAAGTCTGACTAACTTTTCAGACAATAAGTGTTAGAGCTATGATTGAAATTCAGGTTTGCTGTCTCATTTAGATCCTATGTCCTCTAGGTAGTATAAAATACTGCTTCTCAACTGGCCATTAATGTTAGCCACAGTTAAATATTAGAGCAGTCATTCTCAACGTTTTTGGCACCAGGGACTGGTTTCATGGAAGAAATGTTTTCCATGGATGGGGTGGAAGGTGGATGGTTTTGGGACAAAACGGTTCCACCTCAGATCATCAGCCTTTAGTTAGATTTTCATAAAGAGCTCACAACTTAGCTAGATCCCTCGCATATGCAGTTCACAATAGGGTTTGTGCTCCTGTGAGAATCTAATGCCCCCACTGATCTGACAGTAGGCGGAGTTCAGGAAGTAATGCTCACTGGCCCCCACTCACCTCCTGCTGTGCGGCCCTGTTCCTAGCAGGCCAATCTTGGGGAACCCTGTCTTAGAGGAACAAATGTGAATCCCAACAGCTATTATTAATATTGCTTTCTTAATTTATGACCAATTTATCCATGTCTATACTTGTCTATATACTATCTATATGAATATCTATATCCATATCATCTGTATCTATATATCAGTGGACTAGCATTGAGGAAATAATAGAATGTAGGATATGCAGGAAAAGAGATAGGTCAACATGTATGGAGCAATCATTTAAGGCACTTTTACTTGCATTAATCACTTATGTTTTGCAATCACCTATTTTATAAATGAAGTAGGTAGTTCACTAATTCAAGAAGCAGAGAAGGCTAGAACATGCGAAAGTGGAAAGAAGAAGGACTATGCGGTTAGGTCAGAGTGAGAAAAAGAAGAGATGGTGGAGGTTTTACAGAGAGAAAAGGGGCATGGTTCTTATGAAGATCACAGTTGTCCTGGTCTGGGTCCAATGATGAAGGCCTTGGTTCGTAGCAGTGAGCAGCCTGGTCAGCCAAAGTCTAGCATGCCAGAACCAACAGCTCACTAGGCACGGGAGTTTCTAGTCTATTCTTTTGCTGAACAGTAGTAAGTCAAAAATTAATACTTTTTAGGACATTGGATAATAACTGAATTTTTATGAGGCCTTTTGCCTTAATAAACTGCAGATTTACTACAGATATTTTCCAATTTGCATTTCCATTAATTAAATATTTTTAATAACGTCATTTTGTTTAAATGTAAGTGGGGAAAATTGGGCTATCTGGGAGTGTATATTTTGCTTAGAAATGTTGGAATAACCAAATTAAGGCAAGTTAGATATTAAAAAGTTATATGCTTAAAAAAGAAAAACTTCAGCTGAATGAAATTTTAAAAAGTTTAATTGAGTAATGCATGATTCGTGAATTGGGCAGCCACCCAAGCTGGAGTAGACTCAGAGACTCCAGTGCAGCCACTGGGTGGAAGAAGATTTATGGATAGAAAAAGGAAGGTGACATACAGAAGACGGAAGTGAGGCTGGGCGCGGTGGCTCATGCCTATAATCCCAGCACTTTGGGAGACTGAGGCAGGCTGATCACCTGAGGTCAGGAGTTTGAGACCAGCCTGGCCAACATGGTGAAACCCTGTCTTACTAAAAATACAAAAAAAGTTAGCTGGGCATGGTTAGCTGTAATCCCAACTACTCGGGAGGCTGAGGCAGGAGAATTGCTTGAACCTGGGAGGCAGAGGCTGCAGTGAGTTGAGATCACACCACTGCACTCCAGCCTGAGCAACAGAGCAAAGCTCCATCACACACACATGCACACACACACACACAAAATTGAAGGGAATTCAAAAAACCAATAATCCTCAAGTTCAATGCTTTATGATACATCATTTGATTTTAATCCCAGCTTTCATGTACATTTATAGCAGTATTAATTATTTTGGTGCAAGCTCCCTGTACATTATTTAGCAATTGTCATGAAAATATTGCAAAACAAACCACTCAAAAACTCATTGACAACAATAATATGTAATCTTGTCCACACATCTGCAGGTTGGACTATGGGTGGGCAATCTAGGTTGTGTTCAGCCAAGCTTAGCCCTAGGATGGAGTTAACTGTACATTAACTAGGACTTATAACAGCAGATGTATGCTTTTCATGAGACATGTTATTCTCATGGAAAATGCAGGAATATGGGAGGGTAAGACAACTGTGCAAGCACATTAAAAGCTTTGCCTATTTCAGGTCCATTAACATCCCCCTGGTTATAGCCAAGCCCAAAGTCAAGACCTGAGAATACTGCCAGAATGTAGATATAGAACGTGATGACTTGGCAGGAAGAGGAATGATGAAAAATTGGGATTGATAATTTAGTCTATTACAAGCAGAGAAATACATCTATTTCTGTAAGAATTTCTTTTCTAAATTTCTCATCCACAAACTCATGTGAAGGTGTACAGTGTGAGTTACGGCACAAGTTGGGTCTCTACAACTACTGTTCTTCCTTTTCTTCTAGTACCACAGGTTCTTTCAGGAAAAAAAAAAAACTGTTCTGAAACTGTCTGTTCTACAGGATGTTAAGGAGTTATTATATTAACAAAGTTTCTCAGATCAAATAAGCTTGTGATATGCTTCATTGCAGGACTACTAAAACCATTTAACCTACTGATGTATATTGCAGATATTTAAGAGAAATATATGGCATACAACAGTCCACAAACTTATTTGACAACAGAATCCCCTTCCTTCAACAAACACATTTTTTTAAAAAAAGAACATCTTGAGGACCTATAGTTTTGTGGAATTCATTTTGGGAAATGCTCTCTTAAAGCAACTTCCATCTCTCCTGCTTCTTAGTTCAAATAGTACTGGCATCTGGTTAATATCCCAATTTTGAGAGCAGTATTTCTAAAAAGAATGTGAGGGAGATAGGAGGAAGAGCTAGATGGCCAAATAGAACACTTTTGCAATTGTTCCCCAACAACAGCACAGAATTTAACAATTACCCACACAGGAAATCACTTTCATAAGAACCAAAAAAATATTAGGTGAGCAACCACAACACCAGGTTGGAACACAGTATCATGGAGAGCCGTATTAAAGAGGGCGGAAAATAAAGTCTTGCACTGCCTACACCACCAACCCAGGCAGAGCAGCACAGAGAAAGAATCTGTGTGCTTGCGGGAGGAAGAGTAAAGTGAGTGTTGGACTTTGCATTGGAACTCAGTGCTGCCCTGTCACAACAGAACACAACATAGAGCAGAAATCTGCTGTAATAGTAGATCAGCCTGGGGCCAGAGGGGAATTCCCTGCCCCAGTATAGGGGCCTGAGTTCCAGCTGTTTTATTTACCAGCTGACTAAAGTGGCCTGGGGCCAGAAATGAATTCGAGTGGTAGTCAGGCTACAAGGACTGCCATTCTAGGGCAAGCCATGGTGTTGCACTGATCCCAGAGGTAGTGTACTTGGGGTGCGTGCAGCCGTGAGACACTGACCGTAGTAGTCAAGGGAGTGCCTGTATCTCCACTCCCCCAACTCCAGGCAGGGCTCCTTCCACTTGGGGGAAGCAGAAAGAAGAGTACAGTGGACTGTGCCTTGCAATTTCGGTACCAGCTCAGCCACAGTAAAATACAGCACCAGATTTCTGAAGCACCAAATTCCAGGCATGTGGTGCTGGATAGCATTTCTAGATATGCCCTGGGCCAGAAGGGGATCTGCTGGCTTCATGGCATGGATCCATCCTGGCAGAATTCAACATCTGCTGATTAATGTGGTTTTGGGCTTTGAATAAACATCATCAGCAGCCAGGCAGTAGTGGTCACAGGCTCTGGGTGAGCCCCAGTATTGTTCTTGTCTGCAAGACTTCAGATGTGACCCTGCACAGTGTCAGCTATGATGGCTTTGGGAGTGCCTGTGTCAACCCTTCCTCCAACTCCAGGCAGCCCAGCATGGAGAGACTTCTCACCGGGGGAAAGAGAGGGAAGAGAGCAAAAGATATTTCCTAGTAAGCCAAGGAATTCTTCTTTATCCTACTCAAGTCCACTAAGGCTGGGTATTTAACTCTGCAAGAGTTACAGAAGTCCTGGGCTTAGGGTACTACGTAGAGCTGAAATGGCTGCAGTGACCACAGGCTTAGGTCGCAGTGCTCAATCGCTTTTGAATTCATAAAAAGCCCTCTCCAGAAGAATAGATACAAACAAGCCCAGACTGCAGAGACTAGAAAAAATACCTAACTCTTTAATGCCCAGGCATAAACAAACATCCATAAGCAGCAAGAATATTCAGGAAAACATGACCTCATCAAATGGTCTAAATAAGCCACCAGTGGCCACTCCTAGAGTGACAGAGATATGTGAACTTTCAGACAGAAAATTCAAAACAGCTGTCTTGAGCAAGATAAATGAACTTTAAGATAATACAGGAAAGGAATTCATGATTTCATTAGAGAAACAAAGATTCTTAAATAATAAGAAATTAAACAGAAATTCTGGAGCTGAAAAATTCAATTGACAAACTGAAAAAGGCATCAGAGTTTCTCAATACCAAAATTGATCAAGCAGAAGAAAGATTTAGTGAGCTCAAAGGCAGGCTATATTCACATATACAATCAGAGGAGAGAAACGAAAAAGAATAAAAATGAATGAAGCAGTCCTACAAGATCTAGAAAATAACTTCCAAAGAGACATGAAATCAACCTAGATGCCCAACAACAGTGGGCTGAACAAAGAAAATGTGATACCTAAACACCATGGAATACTACATAACCATAAAAAAGAATCCTTTGCAGCAACATGGATGATGTTGGAGGCCATTATCCTACGTGAATTAATGTAGGAACAGAAAACAAATACCACATATTTTCACTTATAAGTGGGAGCTAAACATTGAGTACACATGGACACAATAAAGGGGACAATAGAAACTAGAGCCTACCTGAAGATGGAGAATGGGAGGAGGGTGAGTATTGAAAAACTACCTATTGGGCACTATTCTGATTACCTGGGTGACAAAGTTATTTGTACACCAAAGCCCCTTGACATGCAATTTACCCATGTAATAAACCTGCATGTACACTCCCTGAACCTAAAATAAAAGTTGGGAAGAAAAAGAAAAAAAGAAAGCCTAAAAAGGACAAATCTAAGAGTTACCGACCTTGAAGAAGATGTGGAGAGAGAAATAGGAGTAAAAATTAATTTGAAGAAATAATAACAGAGAACTTTCCAAACCTATAGAAAGATATGAATGTCCAGGTACAAGAAAGTCAAAGAACGACAAGCAGATCCAACAGAAATAAGACTATGGTATATAGTAATCAAATTCTGAAAGCTCAAGGATAAAGAAGGAATCCAAAAAGCAGTAATATAAAAGAAACAAATAAAAATAAAAAGAATTGTGATATACCTAGCAGCAGATTTCTCAGTGGAATCCTTACAGGCCAAGAGAGAGTGGAATGACATTCAAGGTACTGAAGGAAAGTAACTTTCAACATAGAATATTACACCCAGCAAAATTATCCTTCAAACATGGAGGAGACAAACAAAAGCTGAGGGACTTCATCTACACTAGGCTGGTGTTAAAAGAAGTGCTGAAGAAAGTTCTTCAACTTTAAATAAAAGGATGTTAATGAATAACAAGAAATCATCTGACGGTATAAAACTCACTAGTAATAGTAAGTATACAAACAAACACAGAATACTCTAACACTGTGATTGCAATGTTTAAATCACTCATATCTTTAGTAGGAAGACTAAAAGACAAACTATCAAAAATAATAACTACAACTACTATTTAGATATAGACAGTATAAAATATATGAATAGAGACAATAAAAAGTCAAAAAGTGGGAGAAAAGGGTTAAAGTGTAGACGTTTGTAGTTTTGTTTTTGCTTCTTTGCTTTTTTCTTTTCCTTGTAATCAGTTATTAGTTTAAAATAATTGGTTATAAGATGTTATTTGCAATCATGATAGCAACCACAAAACAAAACCTATAACAGACACACAAAGAATAAAAAGCAAGAAGTTAAAATATAGTACCAGAGACAAGCCATACAAACACATGGAAATTAAACAATTTGCTCCTGAATGACCAGGGGGTTTTTAAGAAATTTAAAAGAAAATTGAAAAATTTCTTAAAACAAATGAAAATGGAAGCACAGCATACTAAAACCTATGCAATACAGCAAAAACAGTGCTAAGCAGGAAGTTTATAGCAATAAATGCCTACATCAAAAAAGGAGAAAAACTTCAAATGAACAATCTAATGGTATATTGTTAAGTACTAGAAAAGTAAGAGCAAACCAAATCCCAAATTAGTAAAAAAAAAAAAAAAAAAACAAAGAACGAATGAAATACAATTCATAGCAGAAATAAATGAACTTGATACTAAAAACAAAAATACATAATGAAATGAAAAGTGGCTTCTTAAAAGATAAACAAAATTAACAAATTTTAGCAAGACTAAGAAAAAAATAAAGAAGAGCCAAATAAATAAAATTGGAGACAAAAAGGAAGGAGACATTACAACTGATAGCACAGAAATTCAAAGGCTCATTAGAGACTATTATGAGCAACTATACATCAATAAATTGGAAAAACTAGAAGAAACAGATGAATTTCTAGACACATGCAACATGCCAAGATTCAACCATGGAGAAATCCAAAACCCGAATAGACCAATAACAAGAAATGAAATAGAAGCAATAATAGTCTCTCATCAAAGAAAAGCCCAGGACCTCATGACTTCACTGCTGAATTCTACCAAATATACAAAGAAGAATTAATACCATTCCTACTCGAACTATTCTAAAAAGTTGAGGAGGAGGAAATACTTCAAAACCTATTCTGTGAGGTCAGTATCACTCTGATACCAAAACCAGAAAAAGAGATAACCAAAAAAGACTACTACAGGCCAATATCTCTGATGGCCACAGATACAAAAATCCTCAACAAAATACTTGCTAACCAAATTCAACAACACATTGTAAAGATCATTCCTTATGATCAAGTAGAATTTATCCCAGTGATGCAAGGATGGTTCAACATACACACATCAATAAACGTAATACACCATATCAACTTAATAAAGGACAAAAACTATATGGTTATTTCAATAGATACCAGTAACAGCATTTGATAAAATTCAACATTCTCTTCATGATAAAAAGACAAAAAAAAAAAAAAAGAAAAAAAAAAAAAAAGGGCATAGGGGGCACATGCCTCAACTTGATAAAAGCCATTTATATAACATCCACAGTTAGTATCATATTGAAAGGGGACAAACTGAACACCTTTCCTCTAAGACCTGAAACATGACAAAGATACCCACTTTCAGCCAGGTGTAGTGGCTTATAGCTGTAATCCCAGCACTTTGGGAGGCCAAGGTGGATGGATCACTTGAGGCCAGAAGTTCAAGACCAGCCTGTCCAACATGGTGAAATTCCGTCTCTACTAAAAATACAAAAATTAGGCAGGTGTGCTGGCTCACACCTATAATCCCAGCCACTCAGGAGGCTGAGGCACGAGAATTGTGTGAACCCAGGAGACAAAGATTGCAGTGAACCAAGATCATGTCAGTGCATTCCAGCTCAGGCAACAGAACAAGACTCTGTCTCCAAAAAAAAAAAAAAAAAAAAAAAAAAAAAAAAAGATGCTCACTTTCACCACTTTTATTCAACATAGTACTAGAATCCCTAGTCAGAGCAAATAAACAACAGAAAGGAACAAAGGACGTCCAAATTAGAAAGGAAGACATCAAACTAGCCTTAGTTGCATGTGATATAATCTTACATTTAGAAAAATCTAAAGATGCCACCAAAAAACTGATAAGCAAATTCAGCAAAATTGCAGGATACAAAATCAACTTACAAAACTCAGAAGCATTTCAATATGCCAAGAAAGCAATCCCATTTGAAATAGTTACAAATAAAATAAAATATCTTGGAATTAACCAAAGAAGTAAAAGATTTCTACAATGAAAAGTATAAAACATTGATGAAAGAAGTTGAAGAGGACACAAAACAATGGAAAGATGTTCTATGGTCATGGTTTGGAAAAACCAGTATGGTCAAAATGTTCATACTACCCAAAGCAATCTACAGATTTAATGGAATTCCTGTCAAAATATCAATGATATTCTTCACAGAAATATAAAAAAAATTCTAAAATTTATATGGAGCCACAGAAGACCCAGAATAGCCAAAGCTATCCTGAGAAAAAAACAACAAAGCTGGAGCCATCATATTACCTGACTTCAAATTATACTACAAAGCTATAGTGACCAAAACAATATGATATTGACATAAAAGCAGACATATAGACCAATGGAACACAATAGAGAACTCAGAAATAAATCCATGCATTCACAGTTAACTCATTTTAGACAAAGTGCCAAGAACATACATTGGGTAAAGGACAGTCTCTTCAATAAATGGTGCTGAGAAAACTGGATATCCATATGCAAAATAATGAAATTAGACCCCTATTTCTTGCCATACACAAAAATTAACTCAAAATGGATTGAAGACTTTAATATAAGACCTGAAACCATTAAACGATCAGAAGAAAACATTGGGGAAATATTCCAGGACATCGGTCTGGACAAAGACTGAGTAAGACCTCAAAAACACAGGCAACCAAAGGAAAAATGGGCAAATGGGATCACATCAAGCTAAAAAATATCTGCACAACAAAGGGAAAAAAAGCAACAAAGTGAAGGGACAACCCACAGAATGGGAGAAAATATTTGCAGACTACCCATCTTATAAGTAATTAAAAACCAGAATATATAAGGAGATCAAAAATCTTGATAGGAAGAAAACAAATATTCTGATTAAAACATTAAAAAATGGGCAAAAGATCTGAATAAGCATATTTCAAAAGAAGACATGCAAATGGCCAACAGGTATAAGAAAACATGCTCAGCATCACTAATCATCAGAAAAAAAAATGCAACTTAAAACAACAGTGAGATATCATTACATTCCATTTAAAATGGCTCTTATCTGGCCAGAAAACATGAAAGAATGCTCAATATCACTAATTATAAGAGAAATGCAAATAGAAACCATAATGAAATGCCATCTCATACCAGTGAGAATGGCAATTTTTAAAAAGTCAAAAAACAACAGATGCTGGTGAGGCCGTGGAGAAAAGGGAACACATACACTGTTGGTGGGAGTGTAAATTAATCCATCCACTGTGGAAAACAGTTTGGAGATTTCTCAACTAATTTAAAACAGAACTACAATTTGACCCAGCAATCCCACTACTGGTTGTGTATCCAAAAGAAAATGAATCATTCTACAGAAAAGACATATGCACTCACACATCCATCCTTGTGCTATTCACAATAGCAAAGACATGGAATCAACCTAGGTGCCCATAAACAGAGGACTGGATAAAGAAAATGTGGCACATGTATGTACAAAATCATGTCTTTTGCAGCAGCCTTGATGCAGTTGGAGGCCATTATCATAAGCAAATTAATGCAGGAACAGAAAACCAAATACTGCCTGCTCACACTAATAAGAGGGAGCTCAACATTGGATACTCATGAATACAAAGATGGTGATATGGTTTGACTGTGTCCCCACACAAATCTCATCTTGAATTGTAGCTCCCATAATTCCCATGTGTTGCAGAAGAGACCCAGTGTGAGATAATTGAATGATAGGGGCAGTTTTCCCCATACTGTTTTTGTGGTAGTGAATAAGTCTCATGAGATTTGATAGGTTTATAAGGGAAACCCCTTTCACTTCGTTCTCTCATTCTCTCTTGTCTGCCACCATATGAGACATGCCTTTTGACTCCCACCATGATTGTGTGGCCTCCCCAGACATGTGGAACTGTGAGTCCACTAGATCTCTTTTGCTTTATAAATTTCCCAGTCTCAGGTATGTGTTTATCAGCAGCATGAAAATGGACTAATATGTAAATTGGCACTGGGGGTGGGAACTCCTGTAAAGATACCCGAAGATGTGGAAGTGACTTTAGTACTGGATAACAGTCAGGGGTTGGAATGGTTTGGAGGACTCAGAAGAACACTGGAAAATGTGAGAAAGTTAGAAACTTCCTAGAGACTTACTGAATGGCTTTGACCAAATTGCTGATAATGTCATGGACAATGAAATCTAGGGTGATGTGGTCTCAGATGGAGTTGAGGAAATTGTTGTGAACTGGAGTAAAGGTCACTCTTGTTATGTTTTAACAAAGAGACTGGCAGCATTTTGCCATTTTGCCCCTGCCCTAGAGATTTGTGGAACTTTGAATTTGAAGGAGATGATTTAGGGTATCTGGTGGAAGACATTTCTAAGCAGCAAAGCATTCAAGAGATGACTTGGGTGCAGTTAAAAACCTTCAGTTTTAAAAGGGAAAGAGAGCATCAAAATTCTGAAAATTTGCAGCCTGACAATGCACTAGAAAAGAAAAGTCTATTTTCTGAGGAGAAATTCAATCTGACTGCAGAAATTTGCGTAAGTAACGAGGAGCCAAATGTTAATGGTCAAGACAATGGGGAAAATGTCTCCAGGGCAGGTCAGAGATCTTCATGGCAGCCTCTCCCATCACAGGCCTGGAGGCCTAGGAGGAAAAATGGTTTTATGGGCTGGACCCAGGGGCACCCTGCTGTGTGCAGCTTAGGGATTTAGCTGCTCCAGCCATGGCTAAAAGGTGCCAAGGTGCAGCTCGGGCTGTGGCTTCAGAGGGTGCAAATCCAAGCCTTGGCAGCTTCCACATGGTGTTGAGCCTTCAGGTTGCACAGAAGTCAAGAATTGAGGTTTGGGGACTTCTGCATAAATTTCAGAGGATGTATGGAGATGCCTGGATGCTCAGGCAGAAGTTTGATTCAGGGCAGGGCCCTCATGGAGAACCTCTGCTAGGGCAGTGCAGAAGGGAAATATGGAGTTGAAACCCCCACACAGAGTCCCCACTGGGGCACCACCTAGTGGAACTGTGAGAAGAGGGCCACCATCCTCCAGACACCAGAATGCTAGATCCACTGACAGCTTGCACTGTGGTCCTGGAAAAGCCGCAGACACTCAAATCCACCCCTGTAAAAGCAGCTGGGAGGGAAGCTGTACCCTGCAAAACCACAGGGGTGGAGCTACCTAAGACCATGGGAATCCACCTCTTGCATCAGTGTGACCTGGGTAAGAGACATGGAGTCAAAGGAGATCATTTCGGAGCTTTAAGATTTGACTGCCCTGCTGGATTTTGGACTTGCATGGGGCTTTTAGCCCCTTTGTTTTGGCTAATTTCTTCCACTTGGAATGGGTGTATTTATTCAATGCCTATACTCCCATTGTATCTGGGAAGTAAGTAACTTGCTTTTGATTTTACAGGCTCATAGGTGGAAGGGGCTTGCCTTGTCTCACATAAGACTTTGGACTGTGAACTTTTGAGTTAATACTGAAATGAGTTATGACTTTGGGGGACTGTTGGGAAGGCATGACTGGTTTTCAAATGTGAGGACATGAGATTTGGGAGGGGCTGGGGTGAAATGATATGGTTTGGCTGTGTCCCCACCCAAATCTCATCTTGAGTTGTAGCTCCCATAATTCCCACATGTTGTGGGAGGGACCTGGTGGGAGATAATTGAATCACGGGGGCGATTTTCTCCATATTGTTCTTGTGGTAGTGAATAAGTCTCGTGAGATCTGATGGTTTTATAATGGGAAACCCCTTTTGCAACCAAGCATTCTCTCTCATTCTCTCTTGTCTGCCACCAAGTAAGATGTGCCTTTTGCCTTCCACCATGATTGTGAGCGCCCCCTCCCCCAGCCACATGGAAGTGTGAGTCCACTAGACCTCTTTTTCTTCATAAATTACCCAGTCTCGGATATATCTTTATCAGTAGTGTGAAAATGGGCTAATACAGATGGCAACAATAGACACTGGAGACTGACAGATGGGGGAAGGAGGGAAAGGAACAAGGGTTGAAAAACTAACTGGAGTCTGAGGCGGGTGGATCACCTGAGATCAGGAGTTTGAGACCAGCCTGGAAAACATGGTGAAATCCTGTCTCTACTAAAAATACACAAATTAGCCAGGTGTAGTGGTGTGTGCCTGTAATCCCAGCTACCTGGGAGGCTGAGGTAGGAGAATTGCTGGAATGAGGGAGGCAGAGGTTGCAGTGAAACAAGATTGCACCACTGCACTCCAGGTGACAGAGCGAGACTCCATCTCAAAAAAAAAAAAGGAAAAGAAAAGAAAAGGAAAACAAAGAAAAATTAACTTTTGAGTACTATGCTATTTGGATGATGAGATCATTTGTATCCCAAACCTCAGCATCATGCAATATACAAACCTGAACAGGCACCCCCTGAATCTAAAATAAAAGTTGTAATTATAAAAAAAATAGGCCTTCATGGAGAAATAAAAAAGATAAAAAATGTAGAAGAGGAAACTTCTAAAAATAAAATGGGAAAATAAAATGACTTTTATTAAAAATACAGGCAATGATAGATTCTGCTGAGGATGGATGTATAAAAAGGGAAACCCTCATACACGGTGAGAATGTGAATTAGTAAAATCACTATGAAGAATAGTATGGAGGTTCCTCAAACAACTGAAAGTAAAATTACCATATGACCTAGCAATCCCACTGCTGGATAGACACTTAATAGCAAGGAAGTCAGTATATCAAAGAGATATACTTCCGTGTTTATTATAACACTGCCATGTTTATTATAGTGCTATTCACAATAGCCAAGATATGGAATCAATCTAAGTTCTATCAATGGATTAACGGGTAAAGAAAATGTGGTACATATACACAATAGAATATTACTCAGCCATAAAAAATGAAATCCTGTCACTTGCAGAAACAGGGATGGAACTGGAGGACATTATGTTAAGTGAAATAAGACAGGCACAGAAAGACAAATATCACAGGTCCTCACTAATATGTTGAAGCTAAAGAAAAATTGAACTCATAGAGATATGCAGTAGAGTGATGGTTACCAGAGGCTGGTGTGGGTAGTGGGGATGGAAGGATAAAGAAGGATGGTTAGTGCACACAAGAATATATTTAGATAGAAGAAATAAGATGTAGTGTTTGATAGCACAATAGGATGACTATAATTAACAATACTTTATTGTGTATTTCAGAATTACTGAACGAGTAGAATTGGAATATTCCTAATACAAAGAAATGACAAATGCTTGAAGTGATGAATACTGCTATGATTTGATCATTTATTATCCCCTGATTTGATCATTACAAATGTCACATGTACCTTGTAAATATGTGCAGCTATCATGTACTCATAATAGTAAAAAATAAAAAGTAAACCAGAAGGAAGAAGCAGATTTAGCACATTTTATCACAAGACAATATATTATTTATATGAGCTAGTATGGTGTATTTCAATTTATATGTTACCCATGTTACTTTTAAGTTAGTGAAATCAGGCACATCTTGCTATCTTTTAAAATTTTCTTTTTAAGTATTTCAGAGGTGTTTATGTGCATATTTAAAGAATACTAGAATTGACGTTTGTGAATGCCAAGAGAATTATACTTCTAGATCTAGGAAGAATGTAGTTCTGAGCTCATTTAATCCATGCCATTACACCAGGTCTGAAATCCTGGTTAGTATAAAACCTTTTTTTATTTTTTTAAATCAGCACACAAATGTATATTTTTCCTCCAAGAATGTATGTTTAAATTAACACTTTGAGGCTGTGCTATAGTGAGTAAGACTTTTTTTAAAAAGCATCCATGAGGTTCGGAGGTACTGAGTTTTATCTCAGTAGAAAATATCTTTCACACCTAAAATTTTTATTGAATGTTATAAATCTAAAAAAATTATTTTAAACAGTTGAGATTTTATCGCCACTCAGGGATAATAAAAATTTTGAAAAACATATTATATTATGTAGATGAGGGGAATATATGAGTCAATATTGTGACTTTTTAAAGAGTTTGCTCTTAAAAATAGGATAAAGGAAAATTACTCACTAATCTTTCAGGAAAAATGTCAGCACATTTTTGCATAAATCCCCTTTTATCATTGTACCCTAAAGTTAAAGGAAGGATTATGTGGTTCAGGATGTTCTGGCTGTAGTGAACTCTGATCCTTCCTGCTTGGCCTGGAAGTGCGTGCTCTCTGATTATAACAGGCAGCAAATCCTCAGAACCTTTAGAGAGTTTCTCAAGAGCATGTGAATTGTTAATCCCATACTGCTAAAAATGGATGAATGGAGCTTTGGAATTGATCTAACATCTCTATGTGCACGATTTTATTTTCTCTTTACTGAGGCTCCAAGAGGCAATTTGGGAGGCCAGACTCCCATATTGTGGGTAATAAAACTAGATTTAGAGAGATCTAATGATCTGTTCAATATCATTTGGCTTATAAATACCTGAGGAAGAAATAACAAATAATTCTTCTAATTTCAAATTCAATGCTTTTCTGTATCTTTCTACATTTTTTTTTTCTGAATTTTTTTTTCACAAGGTTTGTTTCCTGATTCCAAGTATATAGTTCATAAGTTAGACTTTCTTCTTCACTTGAAAAATGGTAGAAGGCGGTGGGAATCTAGAAAAAAACTATTGTTTTCAAATTTAAATACTTTAGGAAAAAAGAGGTATAAAAGCAATAATAAAGGGATCTGAATTCCTGAAAGGGAATTTCAAGCAATATTTATGGATTTATGCAGAGAAAACTAAGTTTCTATAGTACATGCAAGTCATTCCTCCATAGGAGGATAAAACTTTACTTAAAGCACACCTTTGAAGTTTCAGTGTAAAAACATGCATGCTGCTTCCCAGAGCTGATAGTGAGATATAGCAGAAAGAAACACTTTTGCTGAGAACTAATCAGGATTTCAACAGATGTGAGAATGGGTGATAACTTACTTTCATGGCTCAGTCCAAGTGCACAAAGAAGAGAACACTTATTTTCTCTCTCACCAACTAATACCCTTATATCAGAGTCTCCTAAAGGCTCTGTGAAAATGTTTTCCATTTCTGAAAGAAAGAGAAAGATTCACCCAGCCATATAGGAAGTGAATTTCTGTACTGACCTTGCTTAGAAAATATAGGTTAACATGGAGACATCACTTCCAATCTCCTGTTTGCCCATTTGCTACCGAGAGGCAGCCCTGGGAGAAAATGTATGAAGAAAAGAACTATTTCTACCTTAATATTTTGGCTAGTCATTTGTGAGGGAAGAAAATCCATGAGGAAATGTGATAATTATAGCACATTACAGTGAGTCATGCTATAATATAAATAATATTTTATAGTAATGACAATAGCAATTATTTATTATTTACAGATGTGATGAATTGTGCTAAGCCCTTTACTTGTATTACCATAGGATAAAGTTACTTATATTATTTTCATTTTATAGATGAAAAACTTGGGCTTGAGAATTTTAAATAAGTTCATTATCACAATGCTTTAGTAAATGACCGAGCTTGGATTTAAACTCACATAACTCAGAGCCCAGGGGGTATGCGGTGAACCACTGCATTCTTAAATACTGTAGTATTTAAGTACTGGCTACTAACGTACTGTTAGTGCAATACTGGCTCTTAGACAGGAAATTTCTACTTCTCTCTATAGGAATCTGACTCTTATCGGTCAATGGCAATGTTAAGAGGACAAATGTATTGAAAAAACGAAGAGTTAAAAGCATATTTTTAGAATGGGGAATTTCTTGGCTAAAAACATATCTATTGGTTAAATATAGTCAAGACTGAACTGAATAGCAACATGCATTGATTTTGATTTTAGTTGCTGCCACATCATATTGTGATTCTGACCACACAAAATCATTTTTAATACCTAAAATAATATTCAAAACACCATAAACAATGGGAGACCAGAAAGGAGAAATGATATCAAGTTTCCACTCTAACTTGACTTCCCAACCGTCACATTTGCACATTGTTTTAGTCTCTTTTTACTGCCAAGAAATGATATCAGAATAAGCCAGATGAATGAGAATTGTTTTTTCCCTAATTAGTATTGCAGACCTTCCTTCAGCTGTTGGTGAGCCCTTGATGCCATGGCACTTTCTGAAAACATCCAGTGAGCAGATGTAGACATTTTTCTGTTGCCCAACCTTTATGACTGCTTTCTATACTAGTCTTTGGTAATGAGGAATAGAAGAAAACAGGTCTGCAGACAAGCAGGAGGAAATCTTCATGCCATTATTTTTCATCCATTATAGTACACTAATTAAAAGGACTTGAAAAAGTTTGCAGTATAAACCCATTTTTAAAACTTTGTCTGCACATTATTCCTAAAAATGTGTTATTGTCTATGTCATCTGTCAAGTCACCCTGAAAATGTTTTAGTTAAAGAATTTCTCTAGGTGCCCAAATTTATAAAGTTACTGTGTGAAATATGTTACTGTCCAAAGACTGACAGTGAGTTGATATAGATAGGGGCAATTGTTCAGGTACAATTCCCTATATTTCTTGTGAGTTTGACACGTCACAAATATCTTATATGCAGTCATCATTATGACTTGAAATCACTTCTAGGTTCAAGGAGTGCATTGTTGACAATGTTATGGTGAACATAAATAAGAAAAACCATGGGCAAGATGAAATCTTCAGTTAAAATAAGCGAAAAAATTAGAAATTAATCAAATGAAATAATATCCAATCTCCTTCCAAAAAATCCTATGATTATTGCTACAGTAACATTTTTCCTCTTTGCAGAGGATTACACAAATTGTATTTTCTTACTTTTTTAATGCAGTATGGAAGTAAAACTAATGTTATTATTATATCTTTTTCAAGTGAATTTATCTCCCCCATAAGATTTACTTTGGCAACTTTATTTTTTATTTACTTCTAAATAAAAATATTTTATTAGCACTTAGTACTCAGAATGAGCTGAAGTGGTATGCACTGGTTAGGCAGTTAGCACATATTGAAGCTTTAACTCCTAATCAAAAACACAAAAAACCTGTAAACTAAAATCAAAAAACCTGTAAACTAAAATCACTCTAATTTTCTTTAACATACTACAAATCAACAAAGGAAAGAGATAAAATTTTCCATCCCAGTGCGTGGGTGGCAAAATGTTATAAATGTTATAAATTTCCTGAGCAAACTTATTTCTGAAATATTCTTTTACTGTTTTTTTATTTTTAGAAATGTGGAATTATTAGTGAGGATATATGTAAAGGTAAACCAGCCTGTTGGGATTAGAGCTGTAATAGAGTTGCCAGATTAAGCAAATAAAAATACGCAATACCTAGTTAAATTGAATTTTAGATAAATAATTGTTTAGCATAAATATGCCCCCTACCACACTATATCCTAAAGTACCAACAATGTTTTTCTCTGGATCATGGAATTATTTGTGGTTTTAATTTCTTTCTTCTTGATTACTCAGTGTGTGGTGTTGAGTGATAACTGATTTTCTAGAACAAAAGTCTAGGAGAGGACAGAACACACCCCTTGTATTTTGGCACTGCCATAAATTAAAAGATTCTTTAGGCCCAGACTAAGGTTCCTTTTATCAGAATCCACCGAAGTATCTTTCAGAAGGGAGGAATCAAAAAAGAATAGACAAATTGCTCAGAAGGTTGAGTAGTTAGGGACTAGGCAAAGACTGAAAAGAGTCAGAAAGCAAACGAGCAAACTGCAGGGCTAACAGAGTATTTGCCTTAGAGGTGGAGAAACCAAGGACAGGTTTTTCACGTTGAAACTCCAGAATGCTGGGTGACGCCATCTTAGTGCCTTTCACCTGCTATTTGGTTGTTCTTTGTGAGACAGAGCTGAGGGTGTGATGGCGGGGAGAGGAGGGATGAGGATGATGGGAAAATGAGGCCCAGTGGAGCAGTATGAGGAAGACACTGTGGGGAATTTTATGGACGGGGTGATCTCAGAGATCACTTTCATTGTCAAAATTATATCTGATGACTAATGGAAGAACTAGTTTTAGGCAATTTCTAATCTTGCCAAGGTTTTCACAAATTCTGAATGAATTCTCTGATTTATTAACTTATAGAATGCAGGGAGGACCAAAAGCTTATAAAATGCAGGGAGCACCAAAAGCACACATCTGAAAGTCCTGCCTTTTACTTAATGTAGGAGAGTTCTGCATAAATATGCTTGATGTCCAAAAAATTATCACAAGTCCTGAATTGTTGGAGAAGAAAAGAATGATATAGAGGCTTGGAATGAGATACTTTCTCTGAAGGTATACGGTGAGAAGCCGCAGCATCCCAGCCTGCAAGTGCTCTGTTGTAAAATTTGAAAGGGAATCGGAAAGCAACACCCAAACTGCTGCTTCATAAAGATGCCCTGTCTCTCCCTGGGCATTGTTTAATAATAATCCTTTGAACCCTAATGTCAAAATATCAAAATCTTATCTGTAGATTTCTAGTCTAGAAATTTACGAGAGAGAGAATCTGAAAACACGGTAGCTAACAGATGCCTGGCAGTGACCAGGCAAACAACTTTAAAATAGACTTGTATTCGTACTCAAATTAAAAATGCCACATGACTTGTGTATATTAGATTAACTGCTTGTTCCTCATAGTCAGCCAGGCCAGAACTTCCACCACCACTCTATTCCTATGCCAAGTTCCGGATTATGCGTCCAGACTGGATAGTGTGGGGAATGCTACTTGCCTCCCGCTGATGCAGATTAATAACCGAGACACAAGAACCATTTGGGAGAATGAGTCGCTTCCTGGTTTAAACACCAGCTCCAGGCAATGGTTGACCAAACAAATACAAAATCATAATGAACAAAACTGAGACTTCCATTGAATCGTTAAAGAGGAGAATTTGTGGTAAATGAATGTGTGTTTTAACAAGCAGGGGGCAATTTTATGAAACTTATATCTTAAAAAGGGAGTCTAGACCAGCAACAACAATGACAAAAGACCAGAACAAGGTAAAGAACCTTAAAAATGTGGTGGAGTAAAGGAAAACACAGATCTTCTCACATAAAACTGTTCATGAGATTACCAGAAAAGGAAAAAAGAAATTAACATCTGCCAAAATAAACTGGTTAGAAATTTAAGACCCATGTTAAATATTTCCATCTTTGTCTTTAGTTAAATTTAAAGGGAACTGCTAGTATTCACCATTAAGTATGATGCCAGGATTTAGCTTCGTGCAGATATCATTTATTATGGTAATCATATGGTTATTCTAGAATATTAAGTTAGTTTGAATACGACTGTTTCTTGAATTTCATCAAATGCATTTTTGACAGTTATTAAGATGAGCATGTGATTTTTCCATCTTTAGACTATAAATGCAGATTACGTAAGTAGAATATTCTGTGGCTGAACCTATTCTACTGAACCATGACTTACTTTGAGAGGCTTTCTATGACTCCCTCACGTAAGTTTAGATCTTTCTTTTAGGTGTCCCCATAGCACCTTGTACCAGGCGTACCCCAACATTTGCAGGGCCTGGGGTAAGAATTCAAAGGAAGGCCCACATCCCATATGTCTAAATATTTTAAAACTGCAAATCAAGCTAACAAACCATTAAACAAAGTATGTTCTATCCTCCTACCTTGACAAATATATCCTCAAAACCACCTGGAAAACTAGGTTCAAATTAGAATTCTCAGAATCCTTGGAGTTCTGTGCAGGAACATGACTGTGGGAAGAAATGGCTTCCAGCTGCTTGTCCTGTCTGTCACCCCTCACCTTTCCTTCCCACTCCTGCCTCCATCTAGAACTTCAGAAAGGGGCTTTTCCTGTATGTGCCTGGACAATCCAGACCAAACATTTAAACTGTTCACGATCTCCCCTAAATAGTCACCCATTGGTGGACACATAAAAGGCAAAGTCAATCTTTAGGAGGGTGGACCTAGGGAAGCCTGTTCTGCCTGTGGGAGCAGGTTTGAATTGTTTGAGCAGGGAATTCGGGTATCCCTGGCCCCCAAAGGTGCATCTAATGGGGATTGTGGGCACCAGATTGGCATGCCCAGGATGCCCACAGATATCCCCTCACCTCCTGTGCTTCTCTTTTTGCCTAGAAGAGAGGAACACAGCTCAAGGTAGGCCTGAATGACGTTCTCTGAAACCTGGGATAAGAGCAGAGGTCCTTTTATGCTTGGATCTAAGGGTACTAGTGCCTCGGACTGTCCAATCATCACAGTCATCCCAGTTTTTTTTTTTTTTTTTTTTCCACGTCTTTACTCCAAGTTAGACTCTAAGCCCCATATGGGCAAGGATCTGCCTTGTTCACTTTTGTATCACTGGTACCCAGCACAGTGCCTGGCATCAATTAGGTATTTATAAATTTATAAAATAAAAGAAATGCTAGTTATTTAAAAATGGGGTTGTATCTTTTAAAGTACGTATGCAACATTTGTAAAAATTATGCGTTAGGGCTTAATGAATAATTTTAATTAAAAGTCAAAGTTTTATAGGCTTTTTTTAAACCACACTGTTATAACATTAGGAATAAATAGCATATATATGAACAGAACTCATCCACATAGAAAATGAAAAATTATTTTAAATGGTAATAGAAAGAAGGAAAGATTTTAAAATTTGGCAACATACTTAGGAAGAAATTGATACTTATCTTAGTATTCTTAACAACATTTGTAAGACAGAAAACTAGAAACATTTTAAATTACCAGGAATTGGGAAACGGTTATATCACACTGATAGAGTACTATTAAGCCGATGAAATAATAATAGTAAAGATGAATGATAATATGAAAGGTTTGCACAATCTAATTTTAAATGAAAAATGTATGATGCAAAAGATAGACCATTATACTTAACACTATTATTTATTTTATTTTATTTAAGTTCTGAGGTACATGTGCAGGATATGCAGGTTTGTCACATACGTAAACGTGTGCCCTGGTGGTTTGCTGCACAGATCATCCCATCTCCACGGTATTAAGTCCTGCATTAGCTATTTTTCCTGATGCTCTCTTTCCTCCTGCCCTCTCCGAAACACTCCAGTGTGTGTTGTTCTTTTCCCTGTGTCTATGTGTTCACATTGTTCAGCTCCCACTTATAAGTGAGAACATGTGGTGTTTGGTTTTCTATTCCTGCATTAGTTTGCTGAGAATAATGGCTTCCAGCTCCATTCATGTCCCTGCAAAGGACATGATCTCATTCCTTTTTATGGCCGCATAGTATTCCATGGCATATATGTACCACATTTTCTTTATCTAGTCTATCATTGATGGGCATTTAGGTTGATTCCACGTTTTTGCTATTGTGAATAGTGTTGCAATGAAGTATTCACAATAGTAGACTTGGAATCAATCTAAATGATCACATGCATGCATGTATCTTTATAACAGAATGATTTATATTCCTTTGAGTATCTACCCAGTAATGGAATTGCTGGGTCAAATGGTATTTCTGGTTCTAGGTCTTCAAAGAATCACTACACTGTCTTCCACAATGGCTGAACTAATTTACATTCCCACCAACAGTGTAAAAGTGTTCCTAATTCTCCACAGCCTTGCTAGCATCTCTTTTTTCTTAACTTTTTAATAATTGTCATTCTGACTCTCATGAGATAGTATCTCATTGTGGTTTTGATTTGCATTTCTCTAATGATCAGTGATGTTGAGCTTTTTTTCGTTTGTTTCTTGGCCTCATAAATGTCTTCTTTTGAGAACTGTCTGTTCACACTCTTTGCCCACTTTTTAATAGGGCTGTTTGTTTTTTTCTTGTAAATTTGTTTAAGTTTCTTGTAGATTCTGGATATTAGACCTTTGTTGGATGCATAGATGGCAAAAATTTTCTCCCATTCTGTAGGTTGTTTGTTTGCTCTGATGATAGTTTCTTTTGCTGTGAAGAAACTCTTTAGTTTAATTAGATCCCATTTGTCAATTTTTGCTTTTAGTGCAATTGCTTTTGATGTTTTTGTTATGAAATCTTTGCCTGTCTCTATGTCCTGAATGGTATTGCCTAGATTTTCTACTATGGTTTTTATAGTTTTGGGTTTCACATTTAAGTCTTTAATTCATCTTGAGTTAATTTTTATGTAAGGTGTAAGGAAAGGGTTCAGTTTCAGTTTTCTGCATATGGCTAGCCTGTTCTCCCAGTATCATTTATTAAATACGGAATCCTTTCCCCATTGCTTGTTTTTGTCAGGTTTGTTGAAGATCAGATGGTTGTACATATGTGGTCTTATTTCTGATATCTCTATTCTGTTCCATTAGTCTATGTGTCTATTTTTGTATGAGTACCATGCTGTTTTGGTTACTGTAGCCTTGTAGTATAGTTTGAAGTTGGATAGCATGATGCCTTCAACTTTGTTCTTTTTGCTTAGGATTGTCCTGGCTATGTGGGCTCTTTTTTGGCTCCACATGAGTTTTAAAATAGTTTTTTTTTTTTTCTAATTCTGTGAAGAACGTCAATGGTAGTTTAATGAAAATAGCATTGAATCTATAAATTACTTTGGGCAGTATGGCCATTTTCATGATATTGATTCTTCCTATCCATGAACATAGGATGTTTTTCCGTTTGTTTGTGTCCTCTCTGATTTTCTTGAGGAGTGATTTGCAGTTCTCTTTGAAGAGGTCCTTCACTTCCTTTGTTAGCTGTATTTATAGGTATTTTATTCTCTTTGTAGCAATTGTGAATGGGTGTGCATTCATGATTTGGCTCTCGGATTGTCTATTTTTGGTGTATAGGAATGCCTGTGATTTTTGCACATTGATTTTGCATCCTGAGGCTTTGCTGAAATTTCTTATCAGTTTAAGGAGTTTTTGGACTGAGATGATGGGGTTTACTAATTATAAAATCATGTCATCTGTAAACAGAGACAATTTGACTTCCTCTCTTCCTATTTAAATATGCTTTATTTTTTTTTCTCTTGCCTGATTGCTCTGGCCAGAACTTCCAATACCGTGTTGAATAGGAGTGTTAAGAGAGGACATCCTTGTACTGTGCCGGTTTTCAAGAGGAATGCTTCCAGCTTTTGCCCATTCAGTATGATACTCACTGTGAGTTTGTCAAAAATGGCTCTTATTATTTGAGGTATGTTTCTTGAACACCTAGTTTATTGAGAGTTTTTAACATAAAGAGATGTTGAATTTTATTGAATACCTTTTCTGCATCTATTGAGATAATCATGTGGTTTTTGTCTTTAGTTCTGTTCATGTGATGAATTATGTTTATTGATTTGCATATGTTGAACCAGCCTTGCATCCCAGGGATAACACCAACTTGATCATGGTAAATAAGCTTTTTGATGTGCTGGTGGATTCAGTTTGCAAGGATTTTATTAAGGATTGTTTGCATTGATGTTCATTAGGGATATTGGCCTTGAAATTTTCTTTTTTTCTTTTTTCTTTTTCTTTTCTTTTTTCTTTTTTTTTTTGTATCTCTGCCAGGTTTTGGTATCAGGGTGATGCTGGTCTCATAAAATGAGTTAGGGAGGAGTCACTCCTTTTCTTTTCTTTTTTTTTTTTTGCTGAATAAACCTTTATTAAGTATTAAAATGAAGGGCCACAGTGATAGGAACTGATACATTAAATGTTACAGATTTTTGTACTGATAAAACCATCTAGCAAAAACATTTTTATACTCTTTGCAAGTTATTATGGTTTAAACAGCAGGACATAATTACAAGAAAGTGTGCTGGGCTCGTTTGTATTTAATGGAGTAGAAAAACTCCATGTATTGGTTTGAATTATCTGGAGTGAGTCACTCCTTTTCAATTGTTTGGAGTAATTTCAGAAAAAATGGCACCAGCTACTCTTAGTACCTTTGGTAGAATTCAGCTATAAATCTGTCTGGTCCTGGGCTTTTTTTTTGGTAGATTATTACTGCCTCAATTTCAGAGCTTGTTATTGGTTTATTCAGGGATTCAACTTCTTCCTGGTACAATCTTGGGTGGGTATATGTATCCAGGAATTTATCCATTTCTTCCTAGACTTTCCAGTTTATTTGGTTAGAGGTGTTGATAGTATTCTCTCTGATGGTTGTTTGTATTTCTTTGGGGTCAGTGGTGATATCCCTTTTATGGTTTTCCATGGAGTCTATTTGATTCTTCTCTCTTTTCTTCTTAATTAGTGCAGCTAGTGGTCTACCTATTTTATTACTTTTTTCAAAATCCACCTCCTGGATTCATTAATTTTTTGAAAGGTTTTTTATGTCTCTGTATCCTTCAGTTCTGCTCTGATTTTGATTATTTCTTGCACTCTGCTAGCTTTAGGGGTTGTTTGCTCTTGGTTCTTTAGTTCTGTTAGTTGTGATGTTAGGGTGTCAATTTGAGACCTTTCTAGCTTTTTGATGTGGGCATTTAGTGCTATAAATTTCCCTCTTAATACTGCTTTGGCTGTTTCCCAGAGATTCTGGTACACTGTCTCTTCGTTCTCGTTAGTTTCAAAGAAATTCTTAATTTATGCCTTAATTTCATTATTTAAGAAGTCATTCAGGAGAAGGTTGTTCAATTTCCATGTTGTTGCATGGTTTTGAGTGACTTTCTTAATCATGAGTTCTAATTTGATTGTGCTGTGGTCTAAGAGACTGTTAAGATTTCAGCTCTTTTGCATTTGCTGAGGAGTGTTTTATTTCCAATAATGTGACCAATTTTAGAGTAAATGCCATGTGGAGCCAAGAAGAATGTATATTTTCTGGTTTTTGGGTGGAGAGTTCTGTAGATATCTACCAGGTCCCCTTTATCCAGAGCTGAGTTCAAGTCTTGAATATCACTGTTAATTTTCTGTCTTGATGATCTGTCTAATATTGACAGTGGGGTGTTAAAGTCTCCCACTATTATTGTGTGGGACTCTAAGTCTCATTGTAGGTCTCTAAGAGCTTGATTTATGAATCTGGGTGCTCCTGTATTGGGTGCATATATATTTAGGATAGTATAGCTTTTCTTGTTGAATTGAACCCATTACATTAATGTAATGCTCATCTTTGTCTTTTTTGATCTTTGTTGGTTTGAAGTCTATTTCATCAGAAACCAGGGTTGCAACTCCTGCTTTTTTTCTGCATTCCATTTGCTTGGTAAAGTTTCCTCCATCCCTTTATTTTGAGCCTATGTGTGTCTTCTTATGTGAGATGGGTCTCTTGATTACAGCACACTGATGGGTCTTGACTCTATCCAGCTTGCCATTCTGGGTCTTTTAATTGGTGCATTTAGCCCATTTACATTTAAGGTTAATATTGCTATGTGTGAATTTGATCCTGTCATCATGATGTTAGCTGGTTATTTTGCAGACTTGTTAATGTAGTTGCTTCATCTTGTCATTGTTCTGTGCACTTCATTGTGTTTTTGTAGTGGCTGGTACTGGTTTTTCTTTTCTATATTTAGTGCTTCCTTCAGGAGCTCTTGCAGGGGAGGCCTGGTGGTGATGAATTTCTCAGCATTTGCTTGTCCGAAAATGATTTTATTTCTCCTTCCCTTATGAAGCTTAGTTTGGTTGGATATGAAATTCTGGGATGGAAATTATTTGCTTTAAGAATGTTGAATATCGGCCCCCAATCTCTTCTGGCTTGTAGGGTTTCCACAGAGAGGTATGCTGTTAGTCTGTTGGCCTTCCCATTATAGGTGACTTGGCCTTTCTTTCTGGCTGCCCTTAACATTTTTTTCTCTAATTAGACCTTGGAGAATCTGATGATTAGCATTTTTTTTTTTTTTTTTGAGATGGAATCTTGCACTGTTGCCAGGCTGAACTGCAGTGGTGTGATCTCAGCTCACTGCAATTTCTGCCTCCCTGGTTCAAGCAATTCTCCTGCCTCAGCCTCCTGAGTAGCTGGTACTACAGGTGTGCACCACCATGCCCAGCCAATTTTTGTATTTTCAGTAGAGACGGGGTTTCACCATGTTGGCCAGGATGCTCTCTATCTCTTGACCTCATGATCTGCCCACCTCGGACTCCCAAAGTGCTGGGATTACAGGCGTTAGCCACTGCATCCAGCCGCCAAAGCATAGTTTTACAAGTTAATGATACTTCTTTTAATTTGTTTTTGTTTACTCATTCTGTATACCTTGATGTAGCTTTATTTAGAAACTATTTTATACAGAATTTTTAAACATATATGTGTGCATTTAAACTGAATTTATACGCACTTATGATTATATACATTTGTATACATATAAATGTATATTTTTTGTGTATGTTTAATTTTTTTGGGTGTTTACCCAGATGGATTTAGACATGCTGGAAAAAAATCAGAGGAAAGAAACTGTACAAGTGTTAAATTTGAAACTTCCCTTATGAAAAATGAGTAAAGGAACTAAGGACTTAGCCTGGAGAAAACTCAGATTATATTTCATGGATGTCCTAGGTACAAAGTGCCTTCCCATAGGCAAGAACATGAACATTCATTTACTCACCCAACAAACATTTCTTAAAAGCCTACTGTGTTGTGGGAGCATGTGCAAGGGCAGGGGAAGCAATGAGATGGTACTGAACACTGAAGCTGTTGTGATGGTTGGGATTATAAACAGAGAATAGAATATTCTGGAAGGCAGATTTTGGTGAATTCAGGTTAAACATTTCTCCTGGTCAAAGCTGTCCAAGGATGAACGGACCGCCCCGGAATGAGTTGAATTCCCTTTCCTGCTGTATTACCCACTGGCAGTGATGATGTTTTATAAAGCAGATGTGTAGTTGGACCAGGTGACCCTTGAACTTTGAGATCCCCAATTTCTCATGCCTACATAAGAGACACGTTCTCCAGAGAAGATCAAAGAGGGAAAACATGGCTCAAAATACATCCATAGAGAATTGGTTTGAGCCTAAGGGAAGAACTTATTTCAGAGTAATAATTCTCTTCTGGTTGTGAATGGAAGGTAGAGGAAACACTGATGTGAAGACTTGCATCCTCTGTGGTGCACTTCCTTCTCCTCCAGAGGCAGAAGGCCACATCAAATGGCTTTTGCAAGTTTATTTTAGCTTTACTATAGAAATGTTCTTATCTGAGGATGGCTGAGGAAATTGGTACCTGAAAGGAAACTTCAGGAAATAACTGGGAAGTGGAGGAAGCAGTGATTGTGAGGAGTTAACAGCTGCAATGGAGCGCATGATTGCCTGTTATCAGTGACAGCAGTCAGTGAAGATAAGGATAAGGGCCCATTAGCATCTGCAGGAAAACAAACCAGAGGAGGCCCTGAAAAGGGGAGCCTGTGACTTGAGGGGACCTGAAGACATGGTGGTGGTTGTTTGTTTCAGGAATGTGAAAGATGAGGACGTGGAGCTGTATCTTGTAAGGGGTTTCTTATAGTGAACCTTGCTGATATGGGGAGCGAGAAAAGCACTGAATTGGAAATAATGGGGATGAAGGAAGAGATTGGAACACTAGGCAGGAGGAAACAGGAAGATGCTGGTAAACTGCAGAAACACTGCTCCTCCAGGACTCAGCACATGGGCCCTTACTGGAAGACAAAGACAGGGCCTAAGCCCTGGCTGAGATTGTGACAACTGCTCAGAAATTCTGACTTGCGCAGGTTGTAAATTGTGGATTATAATCACACTTCTTATTTTTCAACTGGATACTATTTTCTACTAAAAATCCTGCTTTCAACAGGTGCTAAAGAACTACCTCAAAGAAAACTCTGAAACAAAATGAAACAAAGAGGATGAAATCCCAGAAAAAACTGTTGATATAGTTTGGATGTGTCCCCACCCAACTCTCATACTGAAATGTAAATCCCAATGTTGAAAGTAGGGCTTCGGATAGGTGACCGGATCATGGAATCAGATTTCTCATGGATGGTTTAGCACCATTCCTCTTGGTACTGTTCTCCTGATAGTGAGTGGCTTGTCATGAAACTGTTTAAAAGTGTATGGCACCTCCCCCACCCTATCCTGCTTTTGTCATGTGATGTGCCTTCTCCCCCTTCACCTTCTGCAATGATTGTAAGCTTCCAGAGGCTTCCCCAGAAGCCAATGCCTGTTATGCTTCCTGTACAGTCTGCAGAACTGTGAGCCAATTAAACCTCTTTTCTAATAAATTACCCAGTCTCAGGTGTTTCTTTACAGCAATGCAAGAATGGAATGATGCAAAAAGTCTTACATTTATGAATTTGGTGCTTCCACAAATACTGCATCACCCTGAGATCAGAAATAGGGTAACATATTTTTATCCTTTTTATGCAAATGAGGAAATTGAAGCTTAAAGCTCACAGACATCAGCTAAGGGGGAGCTAGACTGAAAATGCAGGTTTTCTGATTGCAATTCCTAAATGCCTTCCACTGAATTGCTGTAGCATTTTACCTGTCAAGAAAAGCTGCTGCAGTTTGTCATGCTTTTTGGCAACTCCTAAGTGCTTCTTTGCCAGTATATTCAAATGGATAAATTTAACAGAGGACCAATGATCTATGATAACACAGGATATGGTAAAAGTAGAGATCGTGCTTTATTTCAGTTTTTCTGAGCCATGAATGGGACCAGAAGAGTAGCAAGATTGTATGTAATCACTACACATGTAGAGTATAAATATAATTTAGTTTGCTTCTGAGCACCTCTCTTTTTTGAATAAAGACTGCTAACTTTCCCTTGATCTGACATCTTAATGTTGGTTTTAGGACTATTAGGTGGGAGGACATTGACAACTCACCTTACATATTACAGCTTCTGGGGGAAAAAAAAAAGTTACTTAAAGGATATATGTCTACCACCATCACTTCTGCACAAAGAGGATAGGGCGTATTTCTTTTTTCTTCTGACCTAGCTCCTTTTTTATCATTAGATAGCTTAATATTTTTCTTGTAATCTTCTTTGCCCTTAAAACTAAAAAACATATGTAAGCAGTAGCTTTAACTTAGTAGACTAATGTCAGTAAGAGGAGAGAATAGACCTGTTAGTAAATTCATAAATGTTTATACTTCTAATGTCAAATATAATCATTTATTTATTTGACTGGGTTTTTTTTTTTTTTTAACTTACTGCAGTCATTACTTGCTCTTCCAATGGGTTTAGATTTAATGTGTAGAAATTATTTTGTCTGCTTTCCACTTCTTACTGACATTTCACATCAAGTTAATATTGGCCCTTGGTTTTTCTTCATAGTTATCTGTGTGTATCAGGACCCTAATTAACGAATTTGCTAATGTTTGTTTCCTCATTGTAAAGTGAGGTCAAGCTGTCTTTTGAAGCCAAAAAGTCAACATATTTTCATATAGAATTGTCTAATGATAAGAGAGTAATAAGGAACAGTAGCAAGACATTTTTCTAAGTTCTAGAAAAATGTTTAAATGAAATGTATTAATAAATGAAGATTGAGTTGAACAAGAAGGTGGAAAAATGGTATTAGAAGAGAGGAAATCAAATCTTTTAATATAAAACCAATTGATTTTCAAATGATTTTGAAGGAACTAGCCCCCTGCATTTGAGAAACTATAGGTCAGGTCATTTATAAAATAAAGATGCAGCATAATTTTCCATGGGTCTTTACAGTTTTTGCATGTCTTGTCAACAAGACAGTAAGCACCCTTTGTTCTAGATTATCTTTTCAAGAATATTTATATAGAGAATAGCCTTGGAAGAGGCAGGTAGTGTCTCCTTCTGTAAGAAAGGACAGGCATGCTTACTGCCCACTAGAAAAGACCTGGGTTACCTAAGCTTGAAGTTCCTCTCCTGCACAATTCTTGTTGTATACAACCATTCATCAGGACCCATCTGGATCAGCCCTGTGAGATTTGGGGATAAGCAGAATTGATGCAAATATGCTGATGTTCATAATGCTTGTGGTGCCATCAGCAATAATATTCTTTGTAACTCAGGAGTTTTTATCTCTTAAATACTGCCATCCATGAACTCTGGCAAGCTACTTTGTCAGCTTGCAAGTCAAGTAATGTCTCATAGTCTTCACAGTTCTTGACAAGCCAGTAGTTGAGAAGAAAGCAATTTAGCACAAAGTGTTCTTCATTAGCCAGAGGCTGTGGTAGGCAGAATCATGTCTCCTCAAAGATGTCTATATCCTACTCCCTCATTGTGGCTATGTTATGCAACATGGCAAAGGAGAATTAAAGCTGCACATAGAATCAAGGTTGCTAATCAGATAAACGGATTATCTTAGATTATTGGAGTGAGCTCAATATAATCACAAAGGTTCTTTGAATGTGAAATAGAGATACAGAAGAGTCAGTGTCAAAGTTAGAGAGATAATTGAAAATGCTACACTGCTGGCTTTGAAGATGGAGGAAGGGTCCAACAGCCAAAGATTATAAGTGGTTCCTAGAAGCTGGAAAAAGCCAAAACCCAGATTCTCCCCTAGAGTCTACCCAAGGAATTTAACCCTGCAGACACCTTGATTTTAGCCCAGTGAGACCCATTTTGGACTATAAGATAATAAACTGTACTGTTTTAGCCACTAAATTTGTGGTAACTTGTTAGAAATTTCTAGTTAACCATAGAAAATGAATACAGAGGGGACAGTGTTAAACATTTCAGACAAAAAAGATTTTGTTTCTTTTCTCATTGCCTAGCTGGTTTACGCTTATCCATTGGATTTCAGCTTAAATATTCTGCCTTTTCTGAGAGTTCCTGTCCTCTTTTTCTGAAGTAGTCCCCTCCTGTTATTCTCTATCATTGTACTGTATTTCCTTTCTGTAGCACTTTCCACTAACTGCAATTAAAATAAAGTTTTATTGTAATTTTTATGCACTTAAAACATATATATTTATATATACGCACATGAAATATATATATATATATACACACACACACACACACGCATATATATATATATTTCACGTTATGATTGACAGTTATCTCTTTGTGTTTTGGGTGAAAGTGTATCCCTAATTCTATGTTCTTCTTACATTTTTAATTTAAAGTGTTCTTTAAATGAAATGGTGTTGTTAGAAGATAGTAATTTCTATTTAAAAAATTGTCTTTCTTTGCTAACAAAATATGACAAGCTATGTTGACCCTTATTTTTTAAAAAATGGTACTGATTAATGAAATAAAAATTGTGTGAAGCACAGCTCTAGACTCGGTCAGATGTCATGTATTGTCACAGTACATTGTTCTTCCTTTACTGGAGCATGTTTACACATTTTATTTCCTTTGCATTCTCATTTCTGAACTATAGTCTTCTGGAAAGGAGAGAACATGTCTGCTTTGGATTACATTCCCAGAGTTTAACCCAGTGCCTGGCACAGAACAGGCACACAATAAAAAAGTTTTGAATGACATTGAGTGAAGAAATAAAAACTTCTAAAAGATTACTATGTATATGATGATACTATAAGGATTAAAATCATATTCATCAAGCAAACACCCCAAGAACTTGTAAAATAAGCCTGCAGAAGTTATGTATTTGAGACAGAAATTGGGCCATCACTTTTGTATATAGAATGCTTCTAAAATTATATTTATACGCCAAAATAGATAACCTCAAAAGGTATTGATACTGCCACTTCTTATACAATTCCCCTGTAACAAAATTCTTTTAGAGTTCAGTAGTAATAAAAAGACTATTTCTTCTCATGGGTCAGTATTCTTTTAAATGAGTAAATGGGAGCTAGCTAAATAAATTCCATTTCTCTTTTTATCTTAGCTCCTAGTAAGTACAGAATACCACTTTGTGCTTATTTGGAGTGCTATGGAGCACAGAGCAGTCTTTCAGATTTACTTCGTTTTCCTCTTTCCTGTCCAGCTCTCTCTGTTCCTTCTCTATTCAATTCCTTTTTCTTTCTTTCTTTTTTTTTTTTTTGCATTCCTTTAACTCTTATTTTAGTTACGTTTTCTTTGTATAGTAACACACCACAAGTACTTTCTGAAAAATAATTGAAGTGCTATCTGGCTTAATCACTGATGAACCGAAGCACAAATATTTGAATTTTCATAATTGCTGGGTTTGTTCTGTATTCTTTTCTGTATATTTTGTCCAATTTTATCACCATCATCCAAGGGTCACCATCCCACTATATAGTTTGCCTAGTAGCCATATAAATAAATGAATTACAAATATTTAAAGCCAAATTCCCTATTGGACATTATACTGTTTATATAATACTTTAAAGAGGAAAGTAATTTTGAGCCAAATGTGAATTTCAAGCATATAGTTGTGAAGATTCAGTAAATGACTGTAACGGATAGATATATATATTTCCCAGCAAGTGTTTGCCAAAATGTACAAGGAGAGATTTCCCTAGGAAATAATACTAGAAAAGTTAGAATCAGGGCGGGTCTAGTCAAAAGATATTTTAAAGGGTTTTGGATTAATCTGTATCTTTATCTTCAGGTATTCATGAAGAATACAAATGCAAAGCATGTAAGCTATTCTATTAGATCATGAATTGATGCAAATAAGGTGTTATGGGATTTTGTTTTTCTTTTACTATAAAATCCTGGTTTCCATGAAGTGAAGGTTGGGAGGGTAATGGAGACGGAAGGAGCTTCTTCCAAAAGATTGTGATGGGTAGGCCATAGGGCTAAGCCCTGGCCATCTCCGGTCAGTCTCAGAGCAGCTCCATTTTATCTTCCTAAATTTATTGAGCTTATATTCAGCACCTGGTTGTAAGCACCTGTTCACATTAGTGTTTGTCCTTTTTATGGCTACTCAGTGATTTGGCTATGTTGATTATAAAATATTTTGAATATCAGTCATGGTTCTATGTAAAATTTTATTTGTAAAGGGCTCTACTACTAAACAGGCATTATTGTATAGTGGTTATAATTACTACATATTTGGAACCAGACATGTTTGGTTCAAGCTCTAGCTTTGCTACTTATTAGTAGGGTGATCTTTAGCAAGTTATCTGGCTTCTTAGAGCCTTAGTTTCCTCATTTGCAAAATGAGGCTAATGGTCAACCTACTTCTTTGGGTTGTTGTGGGAATTGAAGGAGTATGGTAAATAAAGTGCTGGCATAAACTAAACACTTAATGAATGCTAACTTAAGTCCACAAACAAAGAAGCAAAAAACAAAAAAGCAAACCAGAGTTAAAACTATAACTCCAAACATTTGAATAAAAGGGACTTCCAGACAATAATAAAAAAACTATTCATTTTTTGTTGACTATGACAGTCAAGTTTCTTCTATACCTCTTAGAGGTGAAGAATAAATGAAAACAATGTAAATATCTACCTATGTATATGTCAGCTATCTATAAATTTCCATTTTTTATAGTATTACCAGAGATATTCTATACTCAAAGTTCAGCTTGGGTTTTCTGATGTCATGGAAGAAATACATCTCTCCTATCAATCATTGCCACCAGTCAGAGAGAATTCCAAGTTGGGTGTCACATTTGACTAAGCCATTATTGACAGTCTTTATATTTCTTGCTATAGAGTAAATACATAGTAGGAGGATTCAAATTATTTTCTTATTTGAAATAAATGGTTTATATCAGAGACAAATTAAAATGTAGCACTTTCAACAAAATTTAACAAGAAAACATTCACCTGGAATTAATAGAACTGTGCTACCACATGCTACTCATATAATGTATCATTAGAGAATATTTTAGTTGAAACCTACCTTATCTAGCTATTAACTTCTATCATATTTATTTTTCCTCTAAGCATTTTTAAGAGAAATGACATTAGACTTGGTGCATTAGAAACAATATCAAAATCTAAAAGGTTATAATCTCTAGTAATAAACAATTCCTAAATTGCCAAAGGAGCCCTTGTGGATTTTACAATCTCCTTATATAAAAGAAATAATGCTTTTATTTATATAAGAAACTTACTACTAATAAAGAGCTTTCTGATTTTTAGAGACTAAAAATAATTTTTAATAAATGTTATTGCTAAATTACTATACCATTTCTCAAAAATATGAGCATGTGCTGTAGTTTAGAGACAGTTACCTTACACTGTAAGAAATGGGCATTTGGGTCAGCGCTGGCACCATCATAGGATGGTAATCAGGTTCTAATGCAAGTTTGTAACTAAACAGAAATTAAAAGGGGAAGTCATTTTCTACTACTCTACAAAGAATACCAGAATTACATAGGGGAAAACTTACTTGCCCAAAAGGGACTTTTTGAACTTATTTTGAACTTAAAACCACTTAGAAACCCATTAGAAAACTGGGGTGAGATAATAGACATAGAAATGGAAATACACAGAAAAGCAAGTGCAAATGACTCTTAAATGTAGAAAAAGGTACTCAATTCATAATAAGAGAAATGCAGATTTGTCTTATACTCTGATTGTCTAAACCTATTATTTAGGGAAAGGATAAAAAACATTAGTAATACACTAACAAGTGTAGAATAAAGGAAAGAATAAAGTGGATAAACTGGTGAGAATAAAGGAAAATAGACTTTTTAATACACACCTGATGGGGGTGTAATTTAGCAATATTTTTTGAAATTTCAATATGCAACCTCTTTCATTTGAATTTAGGTAACGTATCCAGCAGATATATCTGTATTCATGCAAAATGACATGTGTACAAGGTGATTTATTGCAATACTATTTCTAGGAGCAAAACACCGGAAACAGCTCAAATGTTTATTAATAGGGAATATGTATCCTTAACATGACAGAATATTATACAATCATAAAAAGGAAGAAATTTATTATATATTGATATAGAATAACCACTAACACTTATTTTTAAGCAAAAAGAATTCAAGTTTTAGAAAGAATATCATATACAGTAGTCCCTTCTTACCCATGGTTTTGCAGTTTCAGTTACCCATGGTCAACTGCAGTCCAAAAATATTAAGTGGAAAATTCCAGAAATAAACATTTATAAGTTTTAAATTGCACACTAGTCTGTGTAATGAAATCTCATACCATTTTGCTTTATCATTCCTGGCATGTGAATCGTCCTGTTGTCTCGCATATCCATGTTCTAGATGCCACCCACACATAGTCACTTAGTAGCCTTCTTGGTTATCAGATTGACTGTCCAAGCATACAGAGCTTGTGTTTAAGTAACCCTTATTTTACTTACTTAATGGCCTCAAAGTGCAAGACTAGTGATGCTGGCAATTCAGGTGTGCCAAAGAGAGGCCATAAAGTACTTCCTTTAAGTCAAAAGGTGGAAGTTCTCAACTTAACAAAGAAAGAAAAAAAATCATATACTGAGGTTGCTGAGATCTACAGTAAGAACAAATCTATCCATAAAATTGTGAATAAGGAAAAGGAAATTTGTATTAGTTTTGCTGTAGCATCTCAAACTGCGAAAGTTATAGCCATAGTTCATGATAAGTGCTTACTTAAAACGAAAAAGGCATTACATTTGTGGGTGGAAGGCATGAACAGAAAATGTGTTCTGACCGATGGCAACATGTTGCGTCAGCAAGCATTGAGTCTGTACAAAGGCTTCAGAAAGGGATTTCCTGAAATGAATGACACCAGGCCATTTACTGCAAGTAAGGGATGGCTACACAAATTCAGGAATATGTTTGAACTGAAAATTATAAAGATTACTGGAGAAGCTACCTCTGCCGGTGAGGAAGCTGTTGCTCTATTTCCAGCAGAGTTGAAAACGTTTATTAAAGACAAAGGATACCATTCAACAAAGCCAGTCTTCAATTGTGTGAGACCTGGATCTTCCTGAAGAAAATATCCAGTAGAACCTGCATTTGTCAAAGGAAGCACAAGGGCATAAACCATGGAAGGACAAATTAATGTTGGTACTATGTAGCAATGCTGCAGAGCATATTGCAAAGCCAGGCACAGTGAACAGAGAGAAGAACCCACACACTATTAAAAAATTAAAGCAAAAATTATCTGCCCCTCTTCTGGCAAAATAATCAGAAAATATAGGTGACAGCCATCTTGTTTATGGAATAATTCCACCAATCCTTCATCTCAAAAGTGGAAAAAAAAAAATACTTGGAAAAAGAAGAGTTGGAATTTAAAGCCCTATTAATAATAGACAATGTACCCAACCATCCTGAATCTGTTTGCCACTAAAATGAAAATGTTGAGGCTGTATTTTTAACTCTATATACAACCTCGTTCTTTCAGTCCCTTCACCAGGGCATCATCCAGTTCATCAAGGTCACGTGCACTCACTTGGTACTTTATCTCACTTAATCAGCAATTGATGTAGACCCTAATCTGGACAATGTCATGCTGGAAATCATTCACTATTGCTGGTGCAATAACATTTACCAAAGCTGCAATGAATAAGTTAAAACCAGAAATCATAAATTTCTTCTGGAAGAACGTACAGAGTAAAGCTGTGAATGATTTTAAAGGCCTCTTGGGGATAAATGGGGGTTAGGAAAATCATCTATGCAGCAAGACAAGGTGATAGGGAGAGATTTGCCGACATGCATGATGAAGAAGTGGAAAAGCATATCGAAGGCCGTTGATAAGTGTTATAAAATGAAGAATTAGAAGAGCTTATTGAGTCATTTACAGAGAGAAGACTGTGAAGAAGAAGAAACTGAAGTAGAACCAGCAACTTGCACTTACCAAAATATGCCATGGTGCTTCTAATGGCATAGACATTAAAGGAAAAAAGTTATGGAACACTATTTTCTGAGAGAATGCAGCATTAAAGTCACCCATATGATCACTAAAGGATTAGAACCTCTGCAGCAACACTTTGATGAGTTAAAAAGAGATAATAATGTCAGAATACAATGTTCTTTTAAAAGGATTTGGCAAAAATAAACCAACCAACCAACCAAACAAAAAAACAAAACCTTCAACTATCGAGGATCCCCAATCATCAACACTGTCTGCTTCTGACATCCAACCATTGACATTGTCATGGCTTGATGACTCAGGATCACTTGAAATAGATAATCCTCCTTGTGACATAGCATCAGAAGGTCAATAGTAGTGTAAAGATACTTCACAATGCCTAGGTCATTCACCTCAATCTCATCATGCAACATTTTGTTATCTCACATCATCACAAGAAGGATGAGTACAGTACCATAGGATATTTTGAGAGAAAGAGACAGAGAGAGAGAGTGAGAGAGACAGAGAGACAGAGATAGAGATGGAGAGGGAGAGACAGAGAGAGACCATATTCACATAACTTTTGTTACAGCATATTGTTCTAATTGTTAGCTATTGTTGTTAATCTCTTGTTGTGTATAATTTATAAATTAAACTTTATCCTAGGTATGTATGTATAAGAAAAAACATAGTGTATATAGAGTTTGGTACTATCCACAGTTTCAGGAATCCCCTGGGGGTCTTGGAATGTATCTCCTGAGGATAAAGGTAGACTACTGTACTATTACATTGTTTATATTTATTTACTTAAAAGATGAACAACAGTTGCCCATTTGGAAGGAAATTTTGTGGTTAGAGAATAGGGATAGAAAGGAGCCATTACTCTATACTATTTTCTGCCTTGAATTTTGAACTGTGTAAATATATTACCTATTCAAAAAATGAAAGAGTAATTTAAAATGGATGAAACAAAAGCAACAAGTGGCACAGCACATCTCCTTGTGATACTCATGTTGTGTGGGAGTAAGTTGATGATTTACTCAAGAATTCCACTGTGCTTGTTCCTGTCATCAGAATGCACTTATGGAGAGGTCAAAATTCCATCATAGGCACCTACACCCCTCTCTAGCTTCAGCTAAGCCTCTGGGATTCATTTTTATCTTTTCATATTTCTCCTTTCACAGCCTAAATTAACAAGTGGCAGTGGGCAGCAACTGTGTGATTCCTTAAATGGATGTCCCCACATAGAAGTTGGTGTTCTCTGAATGCTTCTTTGAAGAACTGTGCCTAAATTAATCAGCCCACAAACAGCAGTCTGGGACCTGTTTTAGAATGCACTCCCAGTGCTCATGCCACTAAAGCTGAGAGAAATATACAATAACTCAGTTTTAAAGTATCTGTGAGGATACCTCTCTATGGGAGCCAGAAATGCTGAGCAGGCCGCTTAATGTCAGCAGTGGTCTCCTGTTGCCTCAAGTATTACAGCACGATATTGCACTGACTTCTTTTGCTTAAGTGGATACTTGATTGCTGTTTTCATAACCCAAATAAGTAATAGGATATTCAGTTCATATATAATTTGAGGCTAGTATTAGGGCTGAGCTACTTTAAACCAACTTGGGTATATTTTTTTGGTCAATTAATGAATGAAGTTTTAAAGTTATAATATAATTGAAATAAAAACAAAAGAACCAGCTGGTGTAAAGCTACCAGCTTTCAACATTGACACACTATAAAGGCATCAGAAAGTGTCAATATGGTTTCATTAGTTTTCACTTTTCATCGTTCTGCTTGGTATTTTAAAATATTTATTTGTGTGTTTAAAACTGTACATGTCAACAAATAATTATAATCCTTATCTCAAAGGCAGTTCTAGGAAACATCCAAAATAGAGTGCATTAAAAGCACAGATCACATAAACAGCACACACACACACACACACACACACAGAGTAAATTCTTGTTTATCAATTTTTAAAATTAATTTTAAAAACACAAGGTAAATAAAGGTAGCTACTCCATTAAAAATATGTGCTTACCACTATATGTACTGGTATGTTTCCTCTGAAGTAGTCATAAACAATTATTTAGTAATGTTTCAAATATCAAAAACAAGAGAAAAATTCAATAAATATAAATGAACATGTCAAAATATACAAACAACTTTGCTGACTAACTTTAAAGGTGTATTATCAAAGCAATTTATCTTCATAGCAGTTTACATAATTCTAATAAACCTTACAGGTTTTCTATTAGTGCTGTATGTACATAGGAAAAAATGATACAAGAGAGGTACAAGTAACTAAAGGAAGAAAATTACCCTTACACTTTACTGGGCATGAAAGACTCCTTTCTTTTTTTTCCTTCGGGCTAGGGTTTACTGAGCTTTGAAGAAGACTTTCAGTGCAAGTGGATTACATATTGACCTCACTTGGCCTAGACCATTGACCAATTGGAATTGCGGCGGGGATAATACTTGCTGCCCCAAGCATGTTTCACCCCCTCTTTGAATGAGACACTCCAAAAGCCTCATTCCAATTGTGCTGGAAATCTCTCCTCTCACTGTTGCTCACTGTCATGTACAGGGCAATGTAAACAAATTACTCCATACCCTAATCAAAAGGTTGAGTATTCTCTCTACTTTCTTCATCTTAAGCTGGGTTCTCAAAGGAACCCACATCCCCTACAGTCTCTGTCACATGGAGGTTTTTGTCTTTCCTGTCACTTAGTACAACATTGCAGAACACTGTGTCATCTAGATATTCTACTGTCGTTAACCCTGTCACCTACAAGACTTCCAATTATTTTCCCTCATTTACTAAGACTTGACACCTGGATTATGGTCATCTTTGCTCTTCGTCCTGACATCATCTGAGTGAGTTCAGATATCTGGCTGTGAATGAATCTTCTAACATTCTGGCCTTTCACAATTTTATCTCCTCAACTCCTCTCTAGCTTAGCAACTCAATCTCATGAAATTGCTAAACCTCTCAAAACCTATACTCTAGATCCCAGAGTACTACTCCTGGACCAAACCTCCAAGCCTTTCATCTCTTTTACTCCCATATCCTCCAACACCTTTCCTTTCATCTTCAGTCCCTGAGCCACTATGCATTCTCTTCACTGGACATCTTTCTTCTGTCCTCTCCTACCCAGCTCAGACCCACAGTCCACCATTGTAACCACCCTCTCATCATTAATCACAATTAATGGTTCTCCTTTCTCATTCTTTTCATCAAAACCTCAAGTCTGAGTCAATCAAAACTTTTGGATTCTCAGAGACACATTAGACAAAATCATATAACTGCAGTTTATTGTCAGGTAGATTCATGATCCCTTTCCTTAGAGAGGTCCTGAACCCTTCCCCTTATTCCTACTCACCTCCTATATAATTTCTCTCTATAGTCTGTCTAATCTAGGGTTTCAAGTCTCAAATTATTCAATCGCTTTCAATTCAATTAAAACACATTTAAGTTAAGAATTTTCTCAACTTATCTTCTACCCAAAGAACTCTTCCTATCTCAATGGAACAGGTGCTTACATGTTCAAATATTATTGTGTTAGGTCATTCTTGCATTGTTTTAAAGAAATACCTGAGGATGGGTAATTTATAAAGAAAAGAGGTATAATTGGCTTATGGTTCCACAGGCTTTACAGGGAGCATGATGCTGGTATCTGCTTCTGATGAGGCCTCAGGGAGCTCTTATTTATGGTAGAAGGCTAAGCAGGAGCAGGTATGTCACATGGCAAGAGCCAGAGCAATTGGTGGGGGAAAGAGGGATGGGGGAAGGTGCCACAAACTTTTAAACAATGAGATCTCATGAGAACTCACTCACTATTGTAAGGACAGTACCAATCCTTGAGGGATCCACTTCCAAGACCCAAACACCTCCCTCCAGGCTCCACTTCCAACTTTAGAGATTACATGTCAACATGAGATTTGGAGGAGACAGCCAGATTGTACCATTCCACTCCTGCCCCACAAATCTCATGTCCTTATCACATTAAAAAAACATAATAATGTCTTCCCAATAATCCCTCAAAGTCTTAACCCATTTCAGAATTAAGTTAGAAGTCCCAAGTCCCAAGTCAGGAGTCCAAAATCTCATTTGGGAGTGAGTTCCTTCCAACTATGAGCCTGTAAAATAAAAACAAGTTATTTATGCCCAAGATACAATGGAGGTAAAGACATTGGGTACATGTCCCAAATAAAAGGGAGAAATCAGCCAGAAGAAAAGGGCTACAGGTCCCATGCATATCTGAAACCCAGAAGGAAGTAACTAAATCTTAAAGCTCTAAAATAATCTCCTTTGCCTCCATGTCCCACAATCATGGCAATCCCAATACAAGCGGTGGGCTCCCAAGGCCTTAGGAAGCTCCTTTCCTGTGGCTTTGCAGGGTTAAGCCCCTGTGGATGCTCTCATGGATTACAGTTGAGTGTATGAGGCTTTTCCATGTGCCAGGCACAAGCTGCTGGAGGTGCTATTGTTTTGGGGTCTAGAAGGTGGTGGCCCCCTTTCCATAGCTCCACTAGGCAGTGACCCAGTAGGGACTCTGTGTAGGGGGTCCAACCCCACATTTCCCCTCTGCACTGCTGTAGTGGAGCATCTCTGTGGGGGCTCTGTCCCTGCAGCAGACTTCTGCCTGGACACCCAGGCTTTTCCATATATCCTCTGAAATCTGGGCAGAGGCTGCCAAGCTTTCTTCACTCTTGCACTTTGCACACCCACAGGCTTAACACCACATCAAAACCACCAAGGCTTATGGCTCCAAACCTCTGGAGTGGCAGCCCAAGCTGTACCTGAGGGCTTTTGAGCTGCAGCTGGAGCTCTAATGGCCTGGATGCAGGGAAAAGTGTCCTGAGGCTGTGTGGGGCAATGGGGCACTGGCCCTAGAACACGAAACCATTATTTCCTCCAGGGCCTCAGGGCCTGTGATAGGAGGGACTGCTACAAAGATCTCTGATAAGTTTTTGAGGCCTTTCCCCCATTATCTTGGTTACCGGCACCTGGCTACATTTTAGTCATGCAAATCTTTCTAACAAGTGGTTGCTCTGCAGCCTGCTTGAATTCCTTTCCTGACAATGCTTTTTCTTTCTCTGCTACTTGGCCAAGCTGCAAATGTTTCACTTTTATACTCTGCTTCCCTTCTAAATATAGAGTGCAACTTTAAGTCATTTCTCTGCTCCTGCATCTGACTACAGGCTGTTAGAAGCAGCCAGGCCAAGTCTTGAATGCTTTGCTGCTTAAAAATTTCTTCTGCTAGATCCCCTAGGTCATCACTCTTAAGTTTAAACTTCCACAGATATGTAGCTAAGTTCTTTGCTAAGGCATAACAAGGGTGACCTTTGCACCAATTCCCAAAAAAGTTCCTTATTTCCATCTGAGACTTCATCAGCCTGGCCTTCACTGTCCATGTCACTATTAACATTTTGGTTACAATTATTTAACCTGGTTCTAAGAAGTTCCAAAGTTTCCCTCATCTTCCTTTCTTCTTCTGAGCCCTCCCAAACTCTTTGAACCTCTGCTTATTACCCAGTTCCAAAGTTGCTACCACAATTTCAGGTATCTTTATAGCAGTGCCCGACTCCTCAGTACTAATTTCTATGTTAGGCAATTCTTGCATTGCCATAAAGAAATACATGAGCTTGGGTAATTTATAAAGAAAAGAGATTTAGTTGGCTTACAGTTCTACAGGATTTATAGGAAATATGGTGCTGGCATCTACTTCTGGTGAGGTCTCAGGTTGCTTTTAATCATGATGGAAAGTGAAGCAGGAACAGACACATCACATGGTGAGAGCAGGAGCAAGTTGGGGGAGGTGCCACAAATTTTTAAATAACCAGATCTCTTGAGAAATCACTATCTTGAGGACAACAGCAAGCCATGACCCAAACACCTCCCACCAGTTCCCAACTCCAGCATTGAGGATTACATCTCTGCATGAGATTTGGAGGGGACATCCAAACTATATTACTAATCTTTCCATCTGTCTCCAGACCTTCATCCTTTTAAACATCCTTAGAGATTTTACCCTTTCAATCATATTTTCACTGACTTATTCCCTCTCTCTATGGGCCCTTTTAATATAATAATGGCCAGTGGTCATATTCTGAAAGAATTTGAAAATCAGCCCATCATTTTGCATTTCTCTTAGGCTACTGTCCCATTTCTACTTTTCCTTTTCAAGCAATTCTATAGGTCGTGCTGTCCACTTCTTTTTCCAAACTTAATTTTGTTCTGGAAGTTGGCTTTGTTCAGAAAGGCTGTGCTCTACAAGACCAGTTTTTCCTGGATTACAAACAATAGTCAGCTTTTAATTTCAGATGGTGGTCTATTCTTTTAACATGAGTCTTTGAAACTACATCATATGCTCCACTATATAATGAGTGCAAAGACTAATTGTGCCAATACATAAAATTTTGCAGTAAAAATTATGCTTGCTAAGTTTTAGTTGACATCTTGAACACATAGTTAACATAGTTAGTCCAACTTTTCAGGTCAAAACTATTTCATCCCTGGGCTTCTTAAACTAGAGGGTGTTCAGACCCATTCTTGAGAAAGGAGGCTTCCTGGTTGGGTTGCAGTGATAACCATTAAAATTGTTCTCTCCAAAGACCCTTGACAGCCAAACAGGTTATTCTTTACCCTTAATGCTACTTTTAGAAACTCTGTAACTAGCAATTTCCTCAAAACCTTGAGTCCATGAGGAGTAACGTATTACAGTTTTCTCTCAATTAATTTCTTAATCTCAGAGATAGTCCTTTCTGCATTATTCACATTTCTCCAAAATTCTTTCCTTATCCTTATTTTCCTTTTACAGTTCAGGTGGCTTCAGGTACTGGTGACTCCTCAATGCCTGTCTTTGATCATGAACTTTCCCCTGTGCTTCCTGCATGTTTCTAGCCAACAAATGTGCTGCTCCAACTGGGCTTGCCAGCAGACTTCACATGCAATATATCCAAAGTTACACTCACTAACTCTGCAAATTTTCCTCCCTCCCTCCCTCCCTCCCTCCCTCCCTCCCTGCCTCCCTCCCTTCGTCCCTCCCTCCCTCCCTCCCTCCCTTCCTTCCTTCCTTCCTTCTTTCCTTTTTCTCTCTCTTTTCCTCTCTATTTATATTTCTATTTATAGATAGATAGAGATATATCTGGATATGTAACAAAGTTTTTACAAAGTAAAACTTATCTTCCAATGTTCAATGAACTCTGATATTTTTTATTGTATTGAATTTTTATTCTATTCCATTCCTTTCTATGATTTCAATTAAACATAATGCTGATTGCAATCCATTAAATTGATTTTACAACCCAGCAATGGGTAATAACTCAGAGACTGAATACTATATTTTCTCTATATATACACTGGAGTGATAAAGCAAAATTAAAAATTAGACTTCATCATTTCCCCATGTTGATCCTTTCTGAAGGCGTTTTGTTGCCTGCTGTATAAAATCTCAGAAGGCATGTATGGCCCCTGACAACCTGCCAGCTTTTTCAGCTTTATTTCTCCCTATTCATTCTTCCCTGCATTTACTACCCTAGCAACACTCAACTCCTTCCTATTTTACCCTTGATGTTTTCTCTTTATATTCTCTCATACTTTTACCCCTCTAGTTGTTTTCCCCTAAAATCAAGACTTGGATTATGGCAAATAAAATGTCTACTATAAGCAGAATATTTTAGATGCAATTAAAGAATAAATAAAGAGCTATGATTGTGGGGTTGAAATCCTATGCTTCCCTGTAGCTCCTGTAGTAACCAGCACAATGTTGCTAAAGTAGTAACTACTCAATAATATTTTTTATGTCCTTTGCTGATTCCCAATGGATCCATTTGTTATAACTTTCCTGTCCAAGAACTCACCTTTTGCCTTCAACATCAATTCCAATGTCCTCTTCCTGGTTTGGATCCTCCAGAATCTCTATCTATCCACCCTTATTTTATAATAATGTCTTTCTCTGGCTTGCTCATCACTTTGCTGCCCTTCTGTTTTATCCTTCTTTCATCAAGTTCACCTTCCTTCTAGTAATGTTTCACACATCATACTCATCTTCCTTCCCCTCTCCCTCCCCACTTTTCCATTTAGCTATTTCTGTTTTGAAGTTCGCTCCAAAATCCTATCTTTTCCATTGGTACTTCATGTATTTTAATCTAGGTATCTTTAATGGGGATAATAAGAGTTTCCAACCCACTGGTTGGTTGTGAGAATTAGATAGGTTAATATAGATAAAGTGCCTGCCACACAGTTGTGTTCATATGTATATATCATAGACTCCCTTGAATTTTCTCATCCTAAGCCTTTGTTCTATACAGCCATTGCCCATCACTGAACACTTAATAGATTTCTAATTGTCTTGCCATTATAAGATTTCTTTCTAAAACCTGACTCAAATTCCTTGAAAACCAAAGCCCTATCACATCACATCCTCTTACCCCAAAATCACTCTTATAGTGACATTCTAGTGACTTAATAATCTGTGGTTGATTTATGGGTGTAATTTGCTCTGCAAAATCAATGATCATTTATTCATAGATGAATATCATCACTATCATCATCATCTTCCACCCAAACACTCTAGAAGATATTTATTTATAGATATGAAATATATTTTAGTAGTGGCATTCAAGTATATATGAATCCAATGTTCTAGGTATGCAAAACAATTCCTACAAAACAAGGGAACCACACTGAGTGCATTGAAAATCTGTCTCTCTCTCTCTCTCTTTTTTTTTTCACTCCCTAAGTAGTTACTTCCCATTCTCTGATAGAAACAGAATCATCTCTCAGGCAGAAACAAAGTCCTCTCTATTTTGGTGAATGTCAAATGAGGCAAAAGAAGAGTTACATAATTTAGTAGAAATTGAAACTAAATTTTCCTTTAATATTTTTCTAGATAATCTGAATTGAAAAAGCAATTGCAACTTTACTCTGCATTACATTTTTGTGAACACATTAAAGTGGATCTCATCTACTCACTATTCCAGAGTCTGTTTATGAAGTTGTACGTGTATGAAGGCTGCAATGGAGTACATAACAGAGGAAAGAGAGGGAATTGCTGTTTTTAAGTCTATTTGGTTTCAGTAGACTGATACACATTTGGAAAGTTGGATAGTGAAAGAAGTGTTTCACAACATGATCCAATACTTAAGTCAGAATCATCTGACTTAAATTTTTCTGGGTGTCAGCCCCAAACAGTCTTCAAATTGATTACAATTTAGGGTTGTGTAAGACTTCATCACAATTGGTTAGGTTTTGATTCAGAGGAATAACAGAGTTAACTATATTTAAAAATTTCATTAACATTTACTGTCATTTGAATCAAACAAATAATGGCCACCTGTAAACTATGGAAATAATCCTACTGATGAAAAAGATCTTGAAAAAGATCTTTCTCAGCTTCCTATGGATTAATTGTCCATTTTTTTTTGATGAAGTTTTCACTTATGGGATGAACTTAAAGTTTCAGAGACACATACTAACTAGCCATTGGCCCAAGTTCAGTATCAATTTATTTTTTAGTATTAATAGAAAAGTAGTCATTAAGTTAATTTGCTTTTTAAATGAATGTGATATTATTTTCAGTATAAATTTTCAGAGTAAATTTTCATGACAATTTAAACTTTTATGTATATTTTTAAATAGCTTTGTATGTTTATTTATTAATTCTCTTTCAAAAGTTACATGTGTGTTAAAACCTATTGTGATTTTTAAAAGAGAAGGAAGTGATGAGTATTTTCAATGCTAGTGGTTCTCCATGTTAAGCTGCTCCATAGTCAACCTGGGATTGTAAAAATACCAATGTGCCAAGAGTGATCATTGCCTGGACCCCAGATAATTGTATTGGACTCTCTGAGAGTGGATTTGGGCATCTGTGTACATCTAACAGCTCCCCAGGTGATTGTAATTATACAGTCATGTGCTGCATAATGATGCTTTGGTCAGTGACAGACCATATATATGACAGTAGTCTCATCAGATTATAATGGAGCAGCCCTATACAGGTGTACCATTTTTTATTTTTCACACCGTATTTTCACTATATCTTTTCTATGATTGTATACACAAATACTATTGTGTTACAATTGCCTACAACACTCAGTACAATAACATGCTTTGTAGCCTAGAAGCAGTAGGCTTTACCATATAGCTTAGGTGTGTAGTTGACTATGCCATCTAGGCTAGTGTAAGTGCAATCTATTATGTTTGCACAATGACAAAATTGCCTAATGGCACATTTCTCAGAATGTATCTCTATTGTTAAGCTACGCATGACTGTATTAACAACCTACAATGTTCATAATCTTTTTTTTTTATGGGATGTGATTCTCCTTTCATTTGTAAAGTGATACAAATTATAATGTAGGTTTATTTACTGAAAATTCTCCTACTAACCCCCCTTCCATACTCTACCACCATCTAAGTTATGGGAAAACTCTCTCCTCCCCAAGATGGTCAATGCCTAGCTCCCGACTCTCATTTGGCCCCCTCTTCCACTCTTCCTGTCCTTTTGATTCTCTCCAAATCCCTCGTCACAACTTCTCCCATGTTATGCGTGCTGCATACAAATAGGAATTGTGGCTGTGTCAATGGCTGCTTTTGTGTGGGAAAGGGAGGGGCTTAGCATGAGTCAGATGAGTCAGAGGGTGGGTGTGCAGCACAGCCAGGACCATGTGGATAAAAAGCCTCGATAGTAATGAACAGTGGCCCATCAAATTGAGTAATTGCCTCAGATATATCTCCTATTTCTCATCCCTTTTATGTAATACTAAGCCTGAAAAATATTTTGCTCCTTTAACCAATAATCAACTCTCCTCTATGTATCTTAAATCTTCTAATTTGTTTTTTATTCCACCGGGGTTGGGATGATAACCATTGAAGGTAAATAAATTACAGTAAAATATGTTGGATATCTTTCTAAATGTCCACTTAAAGATCACATTTCAGAAAAAAAATTTAAATATAAACACTAACACACTGAACTATAAATAAAAATACATAGCCCTAAAATGTAAATGAAGTATTGGAATTCAGGCAAGCAAGACCCAATTCCTTGTCTCTACACTTTGAATCCTTGAGGGCAGAAACTGTATTTTATTTATATTTGCATTTCCAACATCTAGCATTATGCCAGGTTAAAATAGCTGGTAACTGCTAGTGGTATTAACATACATTTTTCTTATAATGGCAAATTCTAATTTTCTAGAGATTTGTACTTTAATCAGTGTTTAATTATTATAAGGTAAAATTAAACACATTAATTATACAAATGTATATAATAATAATTTTATCTTAGTTTTGAGGTTAAAGGGGAAATTCATTTCTTATTTTCCTCCCATGTATATTCGCTATATTTGCTAACATTTTCCAAATTTTTTTAAATCATTAAATACTTACTAGTTATGGTGTCCCTGTATGGAACAAAGATGACATCAATCAAGTTAAAATCTGAAATGTCTAATCTTGAACATGAAGAGTTCACAGTCAGTTTATACTTGACAACTAAGAAACAATGGGCTATCTCTAGAATAACAATTTGTGCATTTAAGCGAAGGCTTATATTTGTGCGAGAGGCAGTTAATAGTTCAACATAGTGTTTGGTTTAGATCACTGCTTCTCAAGGGAAAATAAAGTAGAACACGATGCATTATTTTGTCCCTTGCTTTGGTTAAATTTCAAATATAATTAAGAGAAGACTAGAAATTGTTAATATTAATCAAAGGGTTTGGGCTATGGATGTTAAAAAATGTTGGTAAACACATAGTTGGGCAAAATCCTTTGGAATGTTAAGCTTTAAATTAAACACATACCACACAGGGAAATGAGGGACTTGAGAAGTACAGTGACAACTTGTACATAAATTTAGATTTCATTATGTTTTTCAATAAACAATTCCTGATATTCTACATGAAAGCACCTTATTATCTATCATTTCTACTTAATGGCATTCTAAGCGGCTAAGAAAGTTGCTCAAAGTCACACAGCATCAACACAGTGTCAAACACAGATAATCTGACTCCAAATTCAGTGCCCTGTTCATCACAGCTCTGGACCCCTGCAGCCACTTAGGAGTATGTGAGCTAGTGCTTACTGCTAATTTACTAGAGGGGCAATGGCAGTCACTTGAGAACCTACTAGTGGTTTGGTATAAATCCTTCTCAGAGTTGTCCCTGGACCAGCACTATGAACATCATTTGGGAACTTATTTGAAATGAGGCATCTGGTGTCCTGCTACAAACATAATGCATCTGAATCTGCATTTTTAACAAGATTACTGTACATTTTTTAATGCACATTACAGTATGAAAAGCAGTAGTGTAAAGAAGTCCAGATGTGAAATCAGGGGACCTGAATTCCATCTCAGCCCTGCCACAGACTAGCCATGGCACTTTAAGTAAGTTGTTTAATTTTTTTAGAGCATCAGTTTTTCTGTAAAATGGGATGATAATATCCATCTTAGAGAGGGTTATTACAATGATTGTATGAGTAAAAATGCCTGGAATGTGAAACCCTGTCTCTACTAAAAATACAAAAATTAGCCAGGTGTGGTGGCATGCACCTGTAATCCCAGCTACTCAGGAGGCTGAGGCAGGAGAATCGCTTGAACCTGGGAGGCAGAGCTTGCAGTGAGCCGAGATTACACCACTGCACTCTAGCCTGGGTGACAGAGCAAGACTCCATCATAAAACAAACAACAATAACAACAACAACAACAAAATGCCTGGAACTCAACAGGAGTTTAAGAAATGCATACTGAATTCATATACAAATCCACAGATTACAATGAGACAGCTTAGGCACTCAGAGAATTCAGTGAAACCCTAAATTTCTGATTATGTTGCACCAGAGAAATACCTGTGCTAGAATTTATTTAAATTAAGCTTTCTAAGATATCCACATTTTTGTGCTCTAGAGAGTTGCTACAGTTATTCTCAGCAGAGCAATTACAGGTGAGGCCGCCCTGTAATGAGATATCTTTTCTACTTCATTAAATAAACCCCCTTGAATGGGCTCCGAAATGGACCTGTCTTGAAGCAAATTCCATTATCTTGGAAGTAATCTCATAAGAAGGGCCCGGTGCGGGTTCAATCATGTTGGATACCTAACATTTACCATAAAGAATGTGTTCTAGAACAGTGATTCCCAAAAGCTTGTTCTCAGACCAATGCTTTACCGATCCAAGGGAAAATAAAAAATAAAGACAACATAGCTTTTCATAAAATTAAAATATAACTATTTTTAAAATATCCTTCATTTTGACAGTATGACCTTTCTGTTTCTTTTTATCTTTCCTTCTAACTTTTATGGGTAAAACTGCTCCATATTTTATGATTCAATGGTGGTAATAGATGGTAATTTTTGTAATGTTCTTGTACAACACAAATGCAATGTCAACCCACTCTCCCCCTACACACACTTAAAACATTTTTTATGGATCCTTGAAATGCGAAAATTCTGAGCTATTGTTATAGAAACACCTGCTTAAGAGGAAATTATTTTCTATAAAATCAATGTTGGACATACAACATTTTAAATTATACAATGTAGGGACCAAGCTACAAAGCGTTAATTGGAGGGCAAATCTGTTCTGTGTAGGCATATCAGAGAGTGTAGTGCTCCTCAAACTGCAATGTGCATAAGGACCATCTGGAATTTGTTAAAATACAGATTCTGATTCTGCAGGTCTGGCAAGGTCTGGAATTTTGTATTTCCAACCAGCTCACACTTAGAGCAGCAAAGGCACACTGGTGAGCCCTGAAGCCAGATAACCAGATCCTGACTCCACCTCCTCTAGTTTTTGACCCTTGAGCAAGTTACTTAACCTGTCCACCCTTGGTTTTCTCATTAGTAACACAATAATACCGGTACTATCTCACTGGCTTGTTGTGAGAATAAAATGGAATAATGAATGTAAATAATCCCAGAATGTAAAATATAGTACCTGACACATATAAAGAGCTCCATAAATGTGAGTTATTACTTTAACTTCACAGACCAGTGACTGGAGCGCCAAGATATTAAAAAAAGATTAGCACCTCAAGGGTCTGCTGCATGATGAAATCAGAGGAATTGAAAGTTCTGGTTGGTAATGGATGGGTCTTGTTCTGTCTTCTTTGATGGGTTGAGTAGGATTGTTTGAAGCTGTGAATCTTAAAGGATACATGTAGATTTGTTCTAATTCAGAAGGTGGAAGCCTCTTAATTATTAGGATCCTATGATTAAGATTGAAATGGTGGTATTGTCTAAGTTGCATGCTCGGAAGTTAGAAAAACCTTTGATCATTTCTTTGAGTGTTGTTCCAATAAGTGACAAAAAATATGATTACTACATCTTCTGTCCTTTCTGTATTCCTAATTTATTAATCTCTGCCTACTTTTTGTTGACAGCCAAGTGATTTATTACATAGTAGTATGTATTACTTAATATGCAAATATAACTATATGAGGCAGTCATTTTTTTTTTTTTAAATAGAATCCCTACCGTTTTTGTAGTGGGGAAATTTGTATAGCTGTCTTTTAAAAATTGCAGGGAATAGTATCTAGGCATGACAATATAAAGTAATATGAATTTGTATTTTTATCTTCAGCTTACACCTTTTGCCCTTATTGGTTTAGCTTCTGGTGTGAATACAAACATAAGAGCATATGATGACTGTTTTTAATAAAACTTGAGAAAGATTGATGAGGTGGTCATAGAGCTAAGCACCAATTTTACCCATATAACTGATTCACCTTTATACAGTAAAAAGAAAGCATGCAAAAATAAGTTATTTCATTAAGCATGTTTACATAAATGCCTGCTACGTTACAAAATCCTAAAAGACTAAAGTTGACTGTTTTTGGAAGTTAAACTGTTGTCTTCTGACTCATTGCATACCCTTTGACCTTAATCATTATAAAATGTTTTCATAAATATAGCTATCTAGTGACTATGTTATGAAAATAAAAGGAGTTAGTACTTTGTCAAGAACACAAAGGAAACTAACACATAAACAGAACATTCTAATGGGTTTATTAGACGCATTGGAAGTTATTATGTCACTTAATAAATATTTAAATGCCTCCAGGGCCTTCGCTCAGTTCTTACTTTTCTGTTTCTTTTTTGTGGCCTCACCTTTAATCACAGCCAGTCCTCTACATGCTCTTACAGCTGACTTCGCACCACATGTTTGGCAACCATTCTAAATGTCTCTGCTGGGCACTGTGGTTCACGCCTGTAATCCCAGCGCTTTGGGAGGCGAGGCAGATGGATCACCTGATGTCAGGAATTCAAGACCAGCCTGGTCAACATGGTGAAACCCTGTCTCTACTAAAAATACAAAAATTAGCCGGGCATGGTGGTGGGCGCCTGTAATCCCAGCTGCTCGGGAGGCTGAGGCAGGAGAATTGCTTGAACGTGGAAGTCAGAGGTTGCAGTGAGCTGAGATCACGCCACTGCACTCCAGCCTGGGCCACATAAAAAAAAAAAAAAAAAAAAAAGTCTCATAACACTTCCCTTGTAGCAAGCCTTCTATGAGAGAGATGCTACTTATCCTTCAATACCTATTTTCTCCTTCTTTCTCAGTAATAGAACTTCTGAATGTTAGCGCCATCTGGAATAAAGACTGTATTTATTTCTCAGCCTCCCTTGCAGGTATGTGTGGCCACATGACTAAATTTTGGTTAACGGGAAAAAAATGAAAATGGTGTGCTCGTGGAGACACTGTGTGCCTCTGTCTTTCCTTTTTCTCATTTTTGGCTGGCTAGAATGTGTATTTGATGATACCAGCAGGAACGGTTATTTTGGATCATGAAGTCAAGGCCACTTCTTAGGAAAGGAGATATAACCTGGGACCCTGACCATCACATCATACCAGCCTTTGACTACCCACTTTTATGTATGAGAGAAATAAATTTCTACCTTCCTTCAGACACTTATTTTGCAGCCAAACCTAACCTTAATGTATCCACACTTGCTGCTACATCTATCAAGTGTGATCATTATCATTATGCCTTGGCCTCTATCGTCCATCCTATCTTATTCAAAGCCATTTTAGGACTTAAGGAAAAGGGAGAGATGCCTTAAATGAAATGTGAGAGCACTCACATTTAATAAGGTTAAATTTAGAAGTTAAATTAGGAAAAAAAAAAAAGAAAGTCTGAAAAGGCTACAAATCTCTTCCATTCCCAGTAGCTTTGTTTTATTGAGACATTCTAGCTAAGATTTCAAAGTTAACTCCCCAGATAATTAGACAAAAGCTAGGCCAGATGTCTAAGCTAAGTTTTGATTTCAAAATAATTATTTTTGTTAATTATCAGTAATTAGTGTCAGCATCCAAAACTTTCCTTAAAACCTTGGGAGAAAGAAAGAAAACAGGAGAGAGAAAAAAAGAGGAAGTAGGGAAGGAGACAGAGAGAAACACAAGCATTATACAGTACAATTATACGGGTGAATCATGAGGTCAGGAGATCGAGACCATCCTGGCTAACCCAGTGAAACCCCGTCTCTACTAAAAAATACAAAAAATTAGCCGGGCGTGGTGGCGGGCGCCTGTAGACCCAGCTACTCGGGAGGCTGAGGCAGGAGAATGGCGTGAACCCGGGAGGCAGAGCTTGCAGTGAGCTGAGATCGGCCACTGCACTCCAGCCTGGGCGACAGAGTGAGACTCCGTCTCAAAAAAAAATAAAAATAAAAAAAGAAAAGGATTAAAAAAACCTGATTCAAATTTTATAATTGTGAGCACTGGATTTTATGGAAAACTGGGTATTTTCTTTCATTTAACGCAGATGTCTTTTGCTTTTACCTAGACTTAATTTGAAGCTTTTACAGTAGCTAAGAAAAGATGCCTTTCTTTTTTTTTGCCAAAATGATTATTTTTCTTTATCTATAAAATTTATACCTTTAACCCTCCCTGCACCGGGAAAATAAATTTCAGCTGAAGATGGCTCTGGCAGAACTGCCTGGCGTTCTTCGTAGAGTCTTTCATTAGCATCCTTTTCGTAGATGGAGGCTGCGGAGCTTTAGCTCAAAAGACTGTTCAAAAGAACAGAGGATTCTTTTGGTGGTTTGTGGATAATACGGACTTTTCAGCATTTATTAGGTAGCTTAGAAGTTTACATAGTGCATCACACTTCCCTTATTTGTGTAGATGACCCTTTATGCGAGCAGAAATATTTATAGATGCATCTATTTGTGTGCTACCTAATTACTTCATATATACTTAGGTCTGCTTTTGTACTTAGAGCCTTTTTAAATATTTAGGGGCACCCTTTGTCTGATGTCACCTATTAATAATTCATTGTAGTTGTAGTCATTTTAACCTGAAACTAACAATGAAAATAATACTTTACTCTTTAAATTTCACCACTTTCACGACAACATCTCACATTTGACTCCTGCTCACTCTCATTGCCCATGGTCAATTACTCTTTTCAGCATTTTTCTTTTCTTCTTTTTTTTTGTTTTGAGACAGAGTCTTACTCTGTTGCCCAGCCTGGAGTGCAGTGGTGTCACTATAGCTCACTGCACTCTCGAACTCCTGGGCCGAAGAGATCCTTTCAGCCTCCTGAATAGCTAGGAGTACAGATGTGTGCCACTATGCCTAGCTAATTTTTACATTTTGTGGAGACAGGGTCTCACTATGTTACCCAGGCTGGTCCAGAATTTCTGGCCTCAAGTAATCCTTTCACCTTGGCTTCCCAAAGTGCTGAGACTACAGGTGTGAGTCACCATGCCAGGACTTTATGGCATCTTTATTTAAATGTTTAATGGTTTGTCTTCCTCACCAGATGGTTAGAGGGAAGGAACCATGTCTTCATTCATTTCTTTTTAAATATCTCCAGTGCCCAGCAGGCATATATAATATGCATTGACATGTTTTCTGTAAGATAGTTTTGTAAAATAAAATACTACGTATGCACTCATCAATATAACAAGACCAATGGTGCATACACTTTGGTCCTTCTATAGGTACAGTATGTCATGAGCTAGTATAATTTTCCCACTACCTATTTTGTGTTTTAGTAGTGATTCTGAAGTTTATTTTAGTCCATGGGCTATTTTTTTATGCCGAGATAGTCACAGACTTACCTGTTTACAGATAGGAAGATAATTATTCATAAAGATCACTAGAATGGGGAGGAAAATAAAGTTTGATGGTAAAGTCAAATGGTGTTATTTTGTTTGTAATAAGTATCACGTATAAATTATAAGCACATGCTAAAAAGTAAAGATGGTTATGTTTAATCATGAGGATACTACATATCAAAAGCGGACAATTCATATACTCATTAACTGCCTATTTCTAGAGAATCTATATTCTACCCACCACCATTGTACTAAAACTTTATGGCTTTTATAGGTGTACATATAAATGAAGAAACCAACTGCATTTTTAAAATATATCACCATTCACTTCAGGGTTTGTAAAAAGCATGAAGTGTGCTTTTGGGGTTATTTCTATATATCAGGTGCACACAGGCATATTAATTTGCAGGCATAGCTTATTTATTTGCTTTATGTAAATGGGGAACTGCAAAATCCTGATATCATTAAATATCCTCACCTCATGATCTCTGTTTATTACAGTATGGTCAGAACCCCTCAATGCAATTGCAACTTTCCATTTCATAGCTTCCTGTCACCAATCTATATTTTCTTTAATCCCATACCTCAAGTGCTGTTCTGAACTGTCCTGCTGCCAAGGCGTATTTCTTTTGTCTATAGCAAGAGCTGGCATCCTTTAAGGCTACCTGAAGCCATTTGTCAATCTGAGGCAGAAAGCTGAAATTAGGTACACTCAAAGGGTCTACTATTTCAGCAACTCGGCATGTTGGCTGACTCCCAGTAGACATGAAGGACTCTACAAACTCATAGCGAACACCCACTTCATCAATGTAGACCAACTTCATTTCCACATCCATTATGTTCTTTAAGGGGATGTGAGGCAGAGGCATGGTGATTAACTGATTGTCAAGTTCTATTATCTTTGCCTCTTTCTTTCTAGTTGGCTTTTCTTCACCTTCTGCCTTCCGTTTAAAGGCTGCTTTCTCTAAATCATTGCTTTGTTTTTCTTTGATGCTCTTTGTCATTTTTATTCTTTCAAGTGTGATTTCTACCTGTTTACCTCCACAGTTTTTCTTAATCTCTTGTGGCATTTCCAGGATGTTAGGTGGGTGTGCTAAGGTGGACATTTTCTTGCTTGTGTTTATCTTTGGAACAAGCTGATCATGATAGATCCTATTCACTGCATTCTCCAAACTCCTACTGCTTCCTGCATCCATTGATCCTGCCCAAAACTCCTGCAGGGGCTAGAAAAAGGAAAGTAATTAAGGCAATATTTTGAATTCCAGTGGTTTAGACTATAGTCAAATTCATTTTAAACACTATTTTATTCATTATTAGTATTTGTTGCCTTGCAAGTAAAACTGTATTTACATCATCTATTGACTATTTTAATAGAGGAATATATGTGTCAGTCTCAAAACTCACCAAGATAAGAATTTTTTGTAAACACACCTAGACATTGCCTTAAAAAATAATCCTCCATGGCTGAACAACATTGAATGAATACATTAATGGGGTACCCAAACTCATTGAATAGGAAAATTTTATACATAGCCACTGAGACAAGAAAAGCCAAAGTAAATCTATCTCAATATTAATTTCCTCAGAAAGGCAGGTGGTCTAGAACTCAGTATAAAATACATTACTCACCTGAATAATAGACTTGGGAGTCTAAAGAAACCCCAGCTGCTTTCTCTGAAAATCTTCTAAAAAATGTGAGCACAATCTTTCCTAAATTTGTTTCTTTTATTACTAATGAAAATCTCATGTTTAAAAAGCTCATAGACAACTACTGTTCACAACAGGCTTTAAAGAAGAAAAGCATGACCTTCAGCCTTACACAAATGTGAGCCATAGTCTATCTTCAGTCTACCATATTAATATATTTACAGTAATGGTATCAACAATGTACATTATATAAAGAGGAGATATTTTCCTAAAATATTAATGCTCAATATGTATAACTAATAGTCTTTTGATTCCAAGATTCTGCATGTTATGTGCTTCTAGATTTGTTTCAAAAAATCAAGTGTTCTAAGATATAATAATTATTTAGTATGGTTGGTTCCTGCCGTTTAGGACTCTTTCTTTTCACCTATCACATTCTATTCTGGAAACAACTTTGTGGAGTAAATAGGAACAGGGACCACATTTTGCAAAGAAACTAAGGGATAGAGGGATTAAGTTCCTTCTCCAAGGTCACATTGGTTGGTCATTAGCAAAACCTACCCATTCAGACTGTTATTACCTTCGTAGGACTGCCACTCGCTAACCCCTAGCCTGGGATACTTCCTCTGTAACATGATGTTCTTTAGTATAGCTAATAGACATAGATCGGACCACAAAGATAGGAGAAAAATGCGAGAAAGAAGGGCTGCATATAATAAGATAACAATGAGATAAAAGCTAACACTTGTGCTTTTATCGTCAAGGTCAGTGTCCGACTCAAGATAAAAATCATGAGTCACTTCTCAAAACTTACTAATGTTGTTGATTATTTTCATTTGTTTGTTTGGAAGACAGTAGTTTGCCAAAGAAGACTCTTAAAACCAAACACCGCATGTTCTCACTCATAAGTGGGAGTTGAACAATGAGAACACGTGAACACAGGGAGGGGAACATCACCTACTGGGGCCTGTCGGGAGGTCGGGGGAAAGGGGAGGGAGAGCATTAGGACAAATACCTAATGCATGGGGGGCTTAAAACCTAGATGATGGGTTGATAGCTGCAGCAAACCACCATGGCACATGTATACCTATGTAACAAACTTGCACATTCTGCACATGTATCCCAGAACTTAAACAAATAAACAAACAAAGCATCCTGAACTGTGACCCATTAGATTTTTAAGTAAAGGAAGACCCATAACTGTTCCCATGGCTCTAACCTTTGAAGTACTTTCCCCCTCTGTATCATTGGACACATATGTCATCAGAAAAGGTTTACGGTCATACATGGACATATCAAAGGATCTACCTTGATGGTCTTTGTTATCTCATAAGAATGACTGAATTCCAATAATTCTAATAATAGCTATCTTGTTTATTAATTTGTAAAAGCTAAGTCCTAGAATATTTCCCCAATGATTCATAATGACACAGTAGAGTTGTGTTTCTATAGGATAAAGCATCTAAGTTTGAAATTTTTACCAGCCGGTGTTATGTTTAGTATTGAAGATCAGCATGACTGTGAATCACAAGCCCCACCAACAGCTTCACTTTGGGCAAGACCCTGTTTCCTTTTCATCTCTTAGAAACATTGCTGGTTAGGCGCGGTGGCTCATGCCTGTAATCCCAGCATTTTGGGAGGCTGAGGCGGGCGGATCATCTGAGGTCAAGAGTTTGAAACCAGCCTGACCAACATGGTGAAACCCTGTCTTTACTAAAAATACAAAATTAGCCGGGCGTGGTGGCACATACCTGTAGTCCCAACTACTCGGGAGGCTGAGGCAGGAGAATCACTTGAACCCGGGAGACGGAGGTTGCAGTGCGCCGAGATCGTGCCATTGCACTCCAGCCTGGACAACAAGAGTGAAACTCCGTCTCAAAAAAAAAAAAAAAAAAAAGGAGAAAGACATTGCTGGCATCCAACATCTTTTGGACTGCTAATGTGGCTACTCAGAGTAGCAAGGGGAAAACGGTCTTGGCCATCTCTTTATCTTTTGTTTGCTCTTGTGCCACATCTACATATGATTTGGATTGAGTAAAAATAAACTTTAGTCCTTCAGTTAAGATCTCTGTTGAATGAACACTCCCAGATATGTATCTATACCATTAAGTTTCTTTTGGTAGCAGAGATGCTGTTCTTGAAACTTGTTTAAAGCTCAAAATACCTGGTTTTAAGGGTTTCTGGTTCATTTTAATTTCCACAGTAGGCTGTTAAAAATATAAACAGGAAACACTGGTTTGTGAGCTGTTCTAAGATTTTCATAATGCCTCCCCCAGGTATCTTATCTATTGAAACTCTCTCTACTTCAAGCACTAGAGGCTAAAATGTACCAGAATATCTGTAGTTGGTTGTCATTAGTAATATTTTTAGCATCTACAGCAGCATTACCTATCTCTGCTGTATTTATTTCACATATAAATGCATATAACACATATAAATGCTTAAAATTATCTTTATAGCCATTTCTTCTAAAGAATAATTGTTTTCTCTCTCTGCCTCCCTCTTTCCATTTCCCTCCTTCCCGTGCTCCTTTCCTCTGCCTATTTTCCTCCAAACTCCTCCCACTCCAATTCTCTTCCCAGATGTCCCTCACCCCAAGCCTTTTTCTTTCTGCAAGAAGGAAGGTTTTATTGTTTTTAAGAAATCAGATTTTGAGTACTTCTGCATTAGTCTTTAAACGGCTCTATAGAAATCATCATTTTGGTCTTCAGTGCATTTTTATACAAGAAAAAATAACAGGGGGAAAAAGTATATAAGGTGTACCTAGAGCACTCGGAATAAATATGTAAGCAAATGTTTAGCTTTCAGACATCTGAAAGATCAATTATTCCCTATATATATATATAAGAAACTAATTCAGGTTCCCTCCCAAATTCAGAATAAATACCTGAATGTCTGAAAGTGTCATAAATGCACAGGATGAAAAAATATGGCCAAATCCAACCATAATTTTTCAGGGCTGGTTGAAAATCAGATGACTTTATTTCAGCCTGTGGTTTTGTTTTTTTTTTTTTTTGAGACAGAGTCTTGCTCTGTCGCCCAGGCTGGAGTGCAGTGCCATGATCTTGGCTCACTGCAAGCTCCGCCTCCCAGGTTCACACCATTCTCCTGCCTCAGCCTCCCGAGTAGCTGGGGCTATGGGTGCCCGCCACCACATCCAGCTAATTTTTTTGTATTTTTAGTGGAGGTGGGGTTTCACCGTGTTTTTTTGTTTGTTTGTTTATAAAAATTGTCACACATGTACAGAAGACTTTTGGAACTGCTGCTATGGCTTTTTAAAAAATTATAAAACTCTATTTAAATAATCTGGAATTTGAGGCCTTTTACCACCTCACTCAATGTGTGTTTTCAACCTTATTTAGCACTCCTCCTATAAACTACTCTGAAGTCAAGCTGAACATCTTGTTAATTCCAAAAGATGTTCATTTTCAGTCTGTCAACTAAGAATTCCCCAACTTCCTATTCCCACCTCATTCTACCTGACCAAACCTACCAAGGAGTTATCCATTTTTACCTCCTCTGAATAATACCAATGGCATTTATAGCACTTATTTTTTATTTTTTATGTCGCAGTTATTCCTGAATGATTTTTTCTTCCAATAAGCTCCCTAAAAGCAGAAATATACTTTACTCTTCTTGACATTAGTTCAGTGCTTTGCATAGAGTAGGCATTCAATAGATGTTGATCAATATGAATGCTGTCAATCAACAGCTAATTTACACATTCTTATTTAAGAGAAACAAAATTGGATTTTTTTTTAAAAGGTACAGACTATAACTTTGAAAAAGTTGTTTCTGAGATATATTTCTGGATTTATTTTTTGTTTTAAATTTCGTCTTGGGTAAAGTACATTTTCTTCTTTGATAGTTCAAGTGAATCATGTACCAACTAGATTTAAACTATCAACCTCTTCACTTTTTTTTAGTAGTCAAGTTGATTAACATGACATTAGTCAGTGTTTCTGAGACACTGAGCTACACTTTAACCATTACTTCAATAAAAATAATTTCAGAGAAAACCATTAGATAATCATTATGTATGTCATAGAAGTATTTGTTGATAACATTCTGTAAAAATGCTCATTCTTTAATTTAGAAGACAGCACTGTAAAATTGATTGCCTCATAGAATATGCCTTTAAAAAATCTTTAGCAAATATTGACATGAAACATGGGAACAATCTCCAAGGTTTTATAATAAATACAAGTACAAGAAACAAAGAGAAGCTAATGTTCAATCATTTCCAGTGGGTAACCATTTTAAATGTATTCAGTGGATTTTCAACACATTTATGTTTTTTTTCTTCAAGTATTTCATCAAGTGTTCTGTTCTGTGTGGGAGTTTCTATTGCTTCATAGATTTAATCAGTGGTTTACATGGCTATTAGTACCACAGCTTATTTATTAAATTTTTGATTGAAATAGGCAGCTCAAACATGGGTAATTCAGCAAAAGAGAATCCTTAAAAATGTGCTCTCTGAAACATTCGACATCACAGTTGCTATGGTTTTCTTTCTTTAAAAAAAAAAGATCTAATTTTAACTTGCTGTTAAATGTAACCAGTGAGACATTATGAGAAAAAAACACCTTGTTAGTCTACCAGTTCTTTTAAATGTTTTAAAAAACACACTACAAAATATTACTTCAATCCAATAATCATTTATTGAGCACCTACTATGAGCAAGGTGCTGTGCTAGGTAATATGAGGGACACCAACGATGACTGAGACAAGGGTCTTGGCATTGTAGTGCTCATAGCTAGGAGTGGAGGTGGAGGATGAAAAGAGGAGATGTTGTTTATTAGACTATGAACTGCTGGAGAGGCAGAAATGTATCACAATCCTTTTTCTATATTGATGTGTAGTTTCTTCAGAGCCTGGAACATAACAGACCCTTAATGTACGTTTGTTGTTAGAATGAATGTGTGGCTGAGTTACCATATTCTACATTATATGGTAGCAATAATAGACATACTTCTGTGGGAACATGGGACTGATGCATTTCAAGATATTTGGGAAAGCTTTTTAGAAGAGGAACAAGTGTCCTTATGCAAGTAGTTGCTCTTCTCTTTTATCTGAGAACCTTCAAGAAATGGTACGTTATTATTAGAAGGTAGAGGAAAATTTGCCTTACAATGTTTTTTAAGAAATGCAAAATAAAACAAACCATCCAGTGTTATATCCATAATAATAACAACCAACAGGTACTCTCAGTTTATGAAGTGGTCTTGCTGGATTAACCCATTTGTTTCTCACAACTACTCTTTTGCATAAATATTTTTAGCCATATTTTCATAACAAAGAAAGCAAGAGGTTAAACAACTTGAAAGACATTACCAGGACAGTTTACCAAACCTGACTTGAACCCAGCGTGTCAAATTCCATGCTTTTTAGATAATAGGATAATATAGTCCTCTGCATTGCACCCCCAGTTGATTGGGGTTTGTACTTTCCTTTCATTAAAAGTTTTTTTTTTTTTTAACTTAATAACGAGATATTTGACTTTACCGCTGTTTTACTGGGTGGGACTCCCTCTAAAATGATAACAAAGCAAACTAGCAATTTATAAGTTAACTTGAATATGTGAACCAAATTTGTTAAGAAAGGTATTAGATTTTTTTTTTTTTTTTGAAACAGAGTTTCACTATTGTCACCCAGGCTGGACTGCAATGGCATGATCTCAGCTCACTGCAACCTCTGCCTCCCAGATTCAAGTGATTCTCCTGCCTCAACCTCCCGAGTATCTGGGATTACAGGCCCCAACCACCATGCCCAGCTAATTTTTGTTTTTTTAATAGATATGGGATTTCGCCCTGTTGGCCCAGCTGATCTTGAACTCCTGACCTCAGGTGATCCACCCACCTCAGCCTTCCAAAGTGCTGGGATTACAGATGTGAGCCACCACGCCCAGGCTGGTATTCGATTTTTAGTATTTTTAAATATCTGTAGCTGTGAATGTAATTATGGCCCTGCTATATTGTAGCCATCATTAGATTCAGGAAAAAAACAATGTGGACACAAAACTTGTACATGAATAGATTCCAGGGATTCAAATTTAAAATTGCCAAGCCATTTGCTGATCACTAAGCCATCAAATGAGGAAAATGGCCTCAAAGCAACTATACTTCTTTGTATCTCAAACACTGTGAACATTTGTCATGTTGGATCAGAGGGAGCTTTAGAAGGGAGATTTTATCATGATATTAAGTAGTGGAAAGAGCGTTTGGTTTGGAACTGCAAGAAAGGTTTAAATTCTCTTTTATTATTTATTATTTGCATGTTTTAGGACAAATAATACAACCTCCCTAAACTTTCTTTCCCTTCTCTGGAAATTGGGAATGATCAGATACATGAGAATCATGTGAGAATCAAATGAGATGATCTATGGAAGAGAAGTTGCACTTAGTAAGAGAAGAGGTTTAGTAATTCCACAAGCAGCTCCTTGAATGAAAATGCCTTGGCTCTTTCCAAGGTTAATTCCTTTTGTTTGGATCCTGTCCCTCCATCCTCTCAATGACTTTGCTGCTGCAATTGTTATCTTTCCATACCACCTTTTCTTCTGTTATTGGACTGATCCTATTGATGCCTGTGCTGATGCAGCAGCCCTTTTAAGAAAAACAAAAACAAAAAACTCCCTTGACTTTCATATTGCCAAATTCGGTGGTCACCCCTAGACTCATATCTGCCAGATCTCGTAACAGCAGTCTTCACAGTTGACACTCTCTGTTTAATGGAATACTTTCTTCTCACTTTGTATGACACCATCGTCTTCCAGTTTTCCAATTACTTCACTCACCACTCATTCTCAGTATCCTAGATTGGCTCTTACTTTTCTCTTCCACTAAGAGCCCACCTGGAGCCCCTTCTTTTCTCCAGCTACATTCTCTCCTCAGGTGATTTTGTCCAGTTTCAAATATCATCACACACACCTAACTACCCGTGTTACACCTCTAGTCCTTATATCATCCTAAAACATCAAAATTGTGTACTCCACTGTCTATGTCACATCTCTGCTTGGATTATCTAATATACATCTTAAATAATCTAATACAGCTTAACAATACCAAATATACATCTTAACAATACCAAAACAGATCTCTTAATTCCCATTCCCTAAAATTGTCCCTGTCTCAGTCTTCCCATCCCAGTCCATGCCAACCACATCCCCCCAATTGGCCAAGATAGAGCTTTACAAGTTATCCTTTATTCCTCTCTATCACTTAATCCCTATCCTACAGTCCATCATTTGGTCCTGTTGAGTCTCTTTCCAAGGTCTGCCTCTTTCCATATGTATGATCAATACCCTCCTCCAGGGCCCATGATCTCCTCTCTAGATTATTACAGTTGCTCCTCACACAGCAACTCAAGTCATCCTTTTAAATGAAAATCAGCTCCCACCTCATTCTTACTAAGACCTTTTAATGGCTGCCCGTAACACCTAGAATAGAATACAGTCTCTGATGCCTCTGCCTCCTTTGAAAACTCATCACGTATCTTTCCCCCTTGGTCTACTATGTTCCAGCCACCTGGCATTCCTTCTGTTCTGCTAATTTGACAAGTTCATTCCTAACTCAGAACCTTTGCACTGGTTTGGCCAGAATATTCTTTCCATTGTGATTTTTATGTTATTCAGATCATAGCTTAAATATTTGTTTGCAAAGAAGCCTTCTCTGATGAACTAGAGTAATCAGCCCTACCAAGGTGTGTAGGTATTTTAAGTCTCTCCATGCTACTCATCATAGTGGTGTTTACTTGTCTGCATTTCATTCATATTTATATTCCCCCACCAGAATGTGAGAGACTGCACTTTGTGTACTTAGTTCACTGCTATATACTCAGAATGTGCTCAACACGCAGTAAGTATTTGTTGACTGGAAAAATTGATGATGGTATCTTATTATACAATTAATGAAACGTTCAAAAGTATCTTTTTGTTGTTGTTATCACATCACTTTACAAAAGCTGAAAATTAGGCAGTCACCTAAATGTAAGTTAGATTTTTACAAATTGGCTTCAAAATGGAAAGCTTCTCTAGGCACTGTAGCATCCTGACTCTTTCTTTTTTCTTATTTTTGTGGTTTGTTACTCTAAGTCAACAATATTTATGATGTATCTACCCTGGTCTTTTTTATTTTAGTCTTTGTTAGGGAGTAAATACTTTCTCTTATTCTTTGTTGACGTACAGCATGGCTTATTCAGAACCAGAACCTTCAGAAAAATCAGTCTCTTTTTTGGAGAAATGATAATTGTACAACTTGCTATCCTTATAAGTGTGGTCCATGAGGACTCAATTGTATTTCTTCGAAATACTTAACACAATTTGTAAAAACAATAACTCATCTGCTGTGGCAGGAATATGGAAGTAGAGGAAGTAATGTTTCAGTGTACTTTAGAGACCTTTGGCTACATTTCTTCTTGAAACATAAATGCAATCAGCTTGCCAAATTCATGAGCATCCTGAGACAAAGTTCAAATCTGGTTCTCTTTCTTTGCAAACACTGCTCTGTCTTCCTGTAAAAGTGATCCAAGTTTCTATCTACATAAGAGGGTGGATAGATGTGCAAAGAAAAAGTAATTTCATTTAACTTTGGTCAACTCTTTAATTCTTTTTAGAAACTTCTTTATTCTTAGACTTTCACATTTGGTTTCTTAAACTATAACTCAGTATTGTAGAAGTATAGGGATGAAGAATCTTTCAAAATCCTCTAGTCTCTTTATTTTGCAGATGAAGAAATGGAGCCTTAGGCAGGTGAAATGACCTGTTTATGGTCTCATAATAAATCAGTGCTTTTAACCACATTTTGCAGCTCTTTCAGAATTCTCTCTACCTTACTCCACTGCCTCCCACTACAATACACAAGGTAAATTGTTGTCACAATTTCCCAATGAAGAAACATGTTGGACAGTTCAGTGCTTTGTTTGCAGATATCCGCAAAATTAATGGACAGTAACTATGAGGATTTCTTGTTTGGAACCACCCTTCAATTTAGTTAATTGCTCTGAAACATGTTTTAAAGTTAAAGCTACTGAGAGGTGGGAAGTGCATCTTTTAAAAAATTCACAAGTTTTTATTTAAACCAATTTTAAGTTTACAGAAAAGTTGTACGAATATCAAGAACTCAAAATTGTGCTTTACCAATTTTAAACCTCCTGGTCACATTTATAATTCTCTTTTCCTAATGTGTGTGCGTGTGTGTGTGTGTGTGTGCATGCATGTGTGTGTGTGCACATGCAGAAATGTATAAAACATAAAACGTTTGTATTATTTTTGCTAAGCTGTTTGAAAGTAAGTTGTGTACATCAAGCCTCATTACCCCTTAAATGTTCGGTGCACATTTCCTAAGACTGAGGATATTTCATTACTGTAACATAATACAGTTATCAAATCCAGGATGTTAACACTGATATGATACTATTGTCTAATCTACAGTCCCTATCCCTGTTTTGTCTATTTTGTCAGGTGTCTCAATAATGTCCTGTTAGGAATTTTTTTTTTTTTCTACGGAATAATGTATTGTATGTAGTTGTCACATCTCTTTAGTCTCTTTTACTCTGGAATAGTTCTTTTTTCAGCTTTTTTCTATCTTCCTTGACATAGTCAATTTTGAAGAGTACAAACCAGCTATTTTACAGAATCTACCTCAATTTGGATTTTTCTGATACTTCCTCATGATTAGATTCAGGTTAAGTGGCCTCAGCCAGAATACTACAGAATGAATGTGTGTGTTTCTCAGGGTATCACATTTGGAGGCATACAACGTCCACTTACTTTTCTTTGGTGATGTCAATTTTGATCACCTGGTCAAGATGTTATCTAGTTTTTCCAGGTATAGTTACAGATTTTTCCTCATGTAACTTACATGCAATCTGTAGGAAGACACTTTGAGACCACGCAATTTCCTGCTTCCTCATCAAACTTTCCTCCCTCAATTTAGCATCCACTGATGATTCTTGTCTGAACCAATTTAAACTATGACGACTGTAAAATAGTGATTTTTCCTTTCCTAACTCATGACATCATGAGTACTCAGATGGAGGGCTGGTCATCGTCAAAGTACAAATATTTTTAAATATAAAAATAAATTTTTAGCGCTGGAAGGGAATCACAGGGCAAATATGTTCTAACATCTTTAACGATGAGGGCTAGAGAGGGGGCACATCCCTATTTAGTGGCAATGGCAGGACTGAAGTTAGTTTACAGGCTCTGGTTCTAGGCTCCATTATATCCATCCATAAAGTAAATAAAAATTTATTTGTTAAAGACGTAATGTCCTCAGCAGTTAGAAGCACAAACTCATGGCATAAAGTAGGCAGAATAAAGGTGGATCACACAGTGGTGACTTTAAATATCCCTTTTTTTCTTAAGAATTTATTAATTAATTCAAACATTCATTTATGATTTACTAAGCAACAACTCTGTCATGACCTGTGTCAGTACTGGGATGCCTGTACTCACAAGAAGTTCATAGTTTAGTGGGCGATACTACTTTAGCATGCATCAGAATTCCCTGAAACCTTCTAGGTTCCAGGCCCCACAGATTTTGATTCAGTATGTCTGGGGTAATGCATAGGAATTTGAATGTTTAGTAAGCAGAAGAGAGCTGTATTGAAAACACCAGAGGTTCACATCATGCCAATGGTTATGGTATATGCTGCCTTTCCTACTCCAACCTTTCCTACTCTCCTACCTTTCCTACTCCAACTCCCACCACTTGAATTGAAAAGTATTAGTAAAAAACGACACTGTCATAAAATGAATTTTAAAAATGTTTAACAAGGGTCAGATATTATAATTACTTTCTTGCTTCTTTTGAAATACTAAATGCTAGAGCAAGTTTTCCCAGAAAATTATTTTTTTTGGTAACGCTACTTTTCTCATGACATAAGCATATTCATGATTAGCTTACTCCAGGGGATACTGATATTGGTGGTCTGGTGAATCATGTTGGCCCCAGGTCAATGCATTCACATGCTTTATTTTGCTCAGGTAACACTGGTACCTGGGCTTGCACGGATGAAACAGTCTGCCAGAAAGACAGAGGCTGCATTAGCTGTTGATGCTAAGGAAACACTTTAAAGTCTAAATGGCTACTCTCTTGAAAAATAAGTTTATAAGAATGAATTATTGGTAGACATTCACTCATCCATGTAGTCAACAAACTCTTGTTGAGCTCCTGCTAGGTAAAAATACAGGGCTAATTCCTGGGGAATTACAAAGATAAATAAAATAGACTGTGCTTCATAGGAACTCAGGAGCAAGAGATCAGAGATGCTATCTGTCTTTCTCGGGAGGATGTTCCAAACTCAAGAACCAAAGTAGCATGGAAGACAGGACATGAATTTTGGATTTGGAGAGATGTAAGTTCAAATCCTAACTCTGTATTTTCTTTACTGAAGAAACTTTCAGCAAGTTACTTATCTTTTATGTATCTTGGTTTCCTTATCCAAACAACATGAATACTAACTAATTCCTCATAGAGATGATTGGAAGATTGACAAAATAACATGTGTTAAGAACTAATGCATCATCTGGCCCACAATCAGTTCTCTACAGAGGACAGTTCCTATGGTGTTAAATATTGTGCTCTCTATATATTCTACTGCATGTGCAGACTTCTATGTATTCACTGTATATATATATATTTATATATAGTATTTATACATAAAACATAATAATGTTTAATTATTGGTGCCTTGTTTTACATTGTGAAACTGTTTATACATAAACACTCATCTGTATAATTTTTCTTCTTAAAAATACTAAGTTGGCAATTAATATTTACATGAAAATTGAGTCAAGACATTTGTTCCCTGAGGATTTTGCATCCTGAGGAATAGTCTGTACAACTGAGGAACACCTATCACAAACAGGGATGGCTGACACACCTTCCAGTGTTATCATACACCAAGCAAATAACGCATGATCCACTGGAATGGGTACCCAATGGGTAATGAACGAATAGTATTTTCCATTACCTCACAAATAGAACCTGAGGCGTGAAGATGAGACTGCTCCTTAATTATTTTCTGCGGAGTTTGAATTGGATGTTTATTTTCATCTTAGATCATTACATATCACTGTAAAGTGTCTTTTGGAGTGGAATGGAGACAGGTAAAGATGAACATAGAAATCCTATAATTGGCCAGGTGCTGTAGCTCACGCCTGTAATCCCAGCACTTTGGGAGGTCGAGGCTGCAGATCATGAGGTTAAGAGATCAAGACCATCCTGTCCAACATGGTGAAACCTCATCTCTACTAAAAATACAAAAATTAGCTGGGTGTGGTGGTGTGTGACTGTCGTCTCAGCTACTTGGTAGGCTGAGGCAGGAGAATCACTTGAACCTGAGAGTCAGAGGTTACAGTGAGCTGAGATTGTGCTACTGAACTCGTCTGGTGACAGAGTGAGACTCCACCTAAAAAAAAAAATTCTATAATCCCTAAACATCTTGTATAATACAGCTTTCACCATTGTGATTCTAATATTTTATAATAGATTACAGTGCATTTTAACTTAACCCCTACACTGTCCTTCCTTTTACAAGTTGCAGAATAAACGCTCATTTTTAACACTTGAGAAACTGTTGGTTGAGATTTTTCCATATGATTTGCCTGAGGATAAATAGCACAATGTTGATGGCACTTATTACAGAACCTAGTAGAGACAGACAGTAAAAAATGATCTGTTTATCTACATATGCTATCAAGCCACTTCCTGTCATAAACAGTTGAGCCAAAAGTAGGGCTCACCTAATTCTTTGCAAGATTCTTGTTTTGATAGTATACTAAAGATAATATAATTATAAAATGCTTTCAAATGTAACTATTTGGAATTTGTATATACTCATCCTAGGCAAAAAATAATAATAATTTCTTACTTGTATGGTGTTTCAGTACAATTATTTGAATATTTCCTCTGAATCTTTTTCTAGGGTAAGTAATGATACTTATTTTGTGGAAATGCATTTGTCTGTGAGAAAAATTAACTTCGAAATTAAGACAGAGGAATTATCAAAATAGTTTAGAAATATAATTTTTTACTTTTTCAATCATGTTCAATTACATTTAATGATGATTTACAGGTTTAAGGAGTATAGAAATATTTGAAGACTGATTGCATATTAATCATCCACTAATATTTCCCCAGTTGATCTCAGCCAAAGAAAACTGTAAAGCCAAAGAACTGCTTGGAAGAAAATATTTTGATTTGTGCAAAACTTGAAAACAAAGACATACTTTAAAATTTACTATTTTAACAAGCGGAACCTAACAAAATACATCATTCAAACAGTTACACATTATACTCTGCTTATGAGTGGGATGGAGTAGTAGATCAGAATTTCTGCTGAAAACTAATAGAAAAGCAGAATAAAAGACCAAATCATTTGTTTGAATATAGCTGAGAAGGCTATGGAGAGGGTACAACTCCCTCATCGAAGTGAGCTGACATTGACAGGGGCATCTTCTGGGAGCATCTGCTAATTGTAGGCATGGGGAAGAGTGTGAGCATCTCAACATTTCACTGAAGGAGAGTCATTGGTGGGTAATGTTGAAACCTGTACAGCTTTGGGCAAATATGTGGGGAGCCTCAAGCACAGAGCTCTTTTACCACTCAGAAAATAATGCCAATTTCTGGGCATACATGGGGCAGGATGGCAAAGTGGAAAGCCTCTGAAAGGAAGATAAATATTTTGCAGTCTTACAAGACAGGGACCCACAGGAGAAATGGCTTTGGAGAAACACTACACTTTCAGCTGAAACTCTTGAGAACCAGGGTAGACCAGAGGTAGACTTTTTTGAGAGTTGCAACTCAGCCTCAATATGAAACAGTCCCTGATTAAATTAAGATAAAGTGCCATGTTATCTGCCTAGTGAAAGAAAGGATACATCCATTATGGCGGAAGATACATCATTGGGATTTTCTGTAATTTTCTACACACACTCTTCAGCACTTAATGGAAAATCATTAAGTATGCAAAAATAAAACATCTCAAGATAACAGTAGAAAAACCAAATGAAAAAGTAGACACTAGAAACCTACCCATGGCAGATCAAGCTATTAGAGCTAGGCAAGGAATTTTAAAACAACTCTAATTAATATATTTATGACAAGAGAGTGAGAAATGATAAAGAACTTTACCAGAGTATTAGATTCTATAAAAAGAATAACAAATTCTAGAGTTGAGAAATATACTATCGGAAATGTACTCCTTAGATGGATTAAACAACACATCAGATACAGCAGAAGACAGATTTAGTAAGCTCAAGAAACAGCAATAGAATATATCTAAATTTAAGCAGAAAAGTAAAATAATGAAAAATATTATTTAAAAAACCTTTGGAGACATGTGAAACATAGTGAAAAGGTCTTAACAGAGTATAGTTGGAGCCCTAGAAGGAACACAGAGAATGAACCAAAAGCAAAAGAGAATTCCAGGAGGAACTGAAGAGTAATAGTAAAAGTAAATGTGTGAGACTATACACATAGAAGTAAATATTGACTGGTGTTACGTGACTGCATAAGACAATAATAGAAATATCTCTACAGGATTTAAAACCTAGGCAGAACTAAAAAGAATGACAACAATGATGCAAAAGATGAGAGAGGGTAAACAGATTTAAAGTATTCTAATGTTATAAAATTATTAGGGGTTTGGTAAAAATAATTATTTGTATTAGATTGGAAGAAGTCAGGGATTCATGTTGTAATTTCTAAGGTAAAATCTGGGAAATATGAAATATAAACTAATATATAATTAACAAATTAACATAAAAAATAAAATATTTTTGAATTAACACCAAAAAGGTGAGAAATAAAGGGGACCAAATAAAAAACAGATAGCAATGTGGTAGACATAAACCAAAATCTATCAGCAATTACTTCAGATTTAATAGAACTAAATATTCTAATTTGGAGACCAAGATTGTCTCCCAGGAAAAAATTACTAACCCTGGCCGGGTGCAGTGGCTCACACCTGTAATCTCAGCACCTTGGGAGGCTGAGGCGGGTGGATCACTTGAGGTCAGGAGGTTGAAACCAGCCTGGCCAGTATGGAGAAATCCCCTCTCTACTAAAACTACAAAAATTAGCCAAGCATAGTGGTGTATGCCTATAATCCCAGCTACTCGGGAGGCTGAGGTAGGAGAATCTCTTGAAGCCGGGAGGCGGAGGCTGCAGTGAGCCAAGATCACATCAGTGCACTCCAGCCTGGGTGACAGAGTGAGATTCTGTCTCAAAAAAAAAAAAAAAAGAATTACTAACCCCAACTCTATAGTGTTTAGGAAAGATACACCTTAAGTATGAGAACACAGAGAAGTTGAAAATGAAACCATGAAGAAAGATATAGCATGCAAACATCAACCAACATAAGGGATGGCTAACTAATAATCAAAGTGGACTTTAAGGAAAGAAGCATTACTAGAAATACAGAAGGTATGTTAGTTATTAATTTATTGTTCCCCAGCTCCAAACCTACCCATCACTCTGTATTGTGATACTGGAACTGAAATCTGCAGATTACATTTTTATTTTTCCAGCTGGTTGAAAGTTAGGCTCTGCCAATAGAGGGTACTGGAGAAACACTGCAAAGCTGAAAGAGGAAGAAGGGACATTTCCTTCTTGGAATTTTCTGTTTCTGCCAGCAGCAAATGCTTCTGTTTGTAGGGGTCTAGGCAGCCTTTACAGATGCGGTGGTGGCCTGCAGAGTCAGTGCATTCTTTTGTCAAATTTCTTCATCACCACAGCCATATTGCTTTCCTAGTTCTGAGACAAGCAAACCCTATCTCAGTGACGTACCCCGGCCACACTGTCTCCTCAGAGATCTGAATCTTAGCCTTGCAGGATCTCCTTTGAGCTCCCAAGTTACTTACTTGTTTATGTCCCCTCATCCCTAAGGATGCGACAGGGAACTACACAAGGAGAAGATAGAACAATTTAAATCTGTCTTCAGTGAATAACGCGGCTTTTAAGTACATAAAATATAAAAATTGATGAATAAAAGGAGAAATTGACAAATCTCCAATTGCAGTGGGAAATTGTAACACACCTCTGTCAATGGCTGATGGAATTTCAGACAAAAAAATACAGAAAGGAAAAAGGAAAGAAAACTTTCAAGAATATAGGAGATCTGTGTAACATAAGCCACAAACTTGACTTAATAAACAGATGTGAAATCCTGCAACAAAGAACATCAGAATGTACATTCTTTTCAAGTGCACCTGAAACTTTTACCAAAATTGACCATAGCTCACTCATAAGTCAAGCCACAGCAAATTTCACATTTTATATGGAAATAAAAAGGGCCAAGAATAGCCATGTTAATCTTGAAGAAGAACAAAGCTGACAGACTTGTCCAGATATTGAGAATTACTATAAATAAAGCTATAATAAGGAAGGCAGCATGGCTTTGATGCAAGGATAAATTACACCACCTAAAAAGAAGAAAAAGTCCAGTAGTAGACCTACATATAAATGTTCATTTAATTTATAACAAGAGTTACCCTGGCATGCAATGGGGGTGCTGTGGCTTAAGCATGTCCCCTAAAAGTTCATGTGTTGGAAGCCTGATTTTCACCTTGATGCAGCAGTGTGGGGAGGTGAGGTCTAGTGGGAGGTGTCTGAGTCATGAATAGATTAATGCTGAGTGAGCGAGGGAGTAAGTTCTTGTGATCCCAGCTACTCAGGAGGCTGAGGCAGGAGAATCACTTGAACCCGGGAGGTGAGTTAAGACTGGACCATTGCACTCTGGCCTGGGTGACAGAGCAAGACTCTGCCTCAAAAAAAAAAAAAAAAGTCATTGTAAAGCAAGTCTGCCTCTCATGTTTGGTCTTCCTTTTGCATGTCTGCTTCCTCTTTGCTTCTTTGCCACGTGGTAATGCAGCATGAGTTCCTCACCAGAAACAGCAGATGCTGGTGCCATGTTTCCTGGACTTTTCAGCCTCCAGAATTGTAAGCAAAATAAACTTCTTTTTAAAATAAATTACCCAGTCTCAGGTATTCTTCTATAGCAACAGAAAACAGAATAAGTCAAAAACTAGAATGATGGCTTTTTAAATAAATGGTGCTGACCTAAATCTAATGCAGCAAATAAATTTTGCTACCTATCTTACATAATGCATAAAAATCAATTCCAAATGCATTGCAAAAGTAAATGTTTTAAAAAAACAACATTAATGCTTTTAAAAGAAAATGGATGATTTTATGACTTGGATAGGCAAGGATTTCTTGAACAGAACATAAAAATAATAAATTGGATTACGTTATAAGTAATAATTTTTGTTCATCAAAACAAATCTTTAAAAATGAAATGACAATTCATGGAATAAAAGAAAATATCTGTAGTACATATATTTGATGTGGACTTGTATCCAGAATCCATAAAGGACTTCTTTTTTTTTTGAGACGGAGTCTCGCTGTGTGGCCCAGGCTGGAGTGCGGTGGCGTGATCTCGGCTCACTGCAAGCTCCGCCTCCCGGGTTCCCGCCATTCTCCCGCCTCAGCCCCTGAGTAGCTGGGACTACAGGCGCGCACCACCACGCCCGGCTAATTTTTTGTATTTTTAGTAGAGAGGGGGTTTCACCGTGTTAGCCAGGAAGGTCTCGATCTCCTGACCTCGTGATCCGCCCGCCTCGGCCTCCCAAAGTGCTGGGATTACAGGCTTGAGCCACCGCGCCCGGCCCCATAAAGGACTTCCATGAAAGAAGACAGAAGAAAAAGACCCAGTAGAGAAATGGGCTAAACATTTTAATAGACATATCACAAAAGATGATCTCCAAATGGTCAGTAAACTCATGAAAGAGTTATTAACTCCCATTAGTCATCAGTGGAATGCAAAGTGAAACCACAGGTTGATACCACAACAAACTCACCAGAAGGCTAAAATTAAGAAGACAGACAATACCTAGTATTGGCAAGTATATGGCATAAGTGGATCTTTTACACAAAGCAGATATAAATGTAAGAGGGTACAACCAATTTGGAAAGCTGTTTGAGAGCATCTGCTTCTTCTCCTATACTCTGTACTGGCAGATTTTTTTCCTATATACCCAGCAGAAATGCATACTAGAATGTTCACAGTAGCACTATTCACAGCAACCTAATAACATAATAACATCGAAAACATTCCAAATGCCCATGAATCATAGAAAAGATAAAAATATGGTGGTATATTTATACAATGGAAAAATATTATTAGCAGTGAGAATAAAGGAACTACAACTATAAGCAACCACATGGAGGAATCTCACAAATAAAATATGGAGTGAAAGAAGCCAGATACAAAGGAATACATATTGTATGATTCATTTAAATAAAGATCAAATTTAGACAAAACTAATTTGTGGTGTTAGATGTCAGATTTGTGGTTGCCCTTGAGTTGGTGAGTGGTTACTAGAATGGAACAGGGGCAGCTCCTGGGCTTACTGGTACCATCATTTCTGGATCTGAGAGCTGGTTACACCAATGTGTTCATTTGATTAAATCTGTCTTCATTTGTGCCTTTTACCAAATGTATGTTATGTATTGATGGAAAGTTTACAGTAAGAAAATCACAGGTCAAGACAGCTTGAAATTTTACATACGAAGACTCTGAGTTTACCTGAGGCAAGTTTTCCCTAAACACATGGCCCCTACTCCCTTACCTACTATCTTTGCATTGTCTAAGAATATGAGCAAGAAGGCAGGGTAAGGATTTGATAGTTAGGAGGTGTTTTCTTCAAAATTCTCCAAGAGGGTAAAACCACACAAAACAAATGAAATGCAGTTCATGTTAGTGACTTGGAAATTATCAGACTGTGTAGGGTAAATAGACTGAAAGAGATTCCCTGATTACATTTCTGAAGGTTCTAAAAACCAGGGCAAACTGCACAGGACATGTAGCAGTTGCTCGCTTTCATTGTCATAATTATTATTATTTTTTTTTACTTTTATTTTTATGCTATCTTTTTAAAAATAATTTTTTATTTTTATTGCTTGTGGGGACTTAGTAGGTGTATATATTTATGGAGTACATGGGATGTTTTGCCACAGGGATGCAATGTGTAAAAATCATGTCATGGAGAATGGGGTATCCATCCCCTCAAGGATTTATCCTTTGTGTTACAAACAATCCAATTACACTCTTTTAGTAATTTTTAAATGTACAGTTAAATTATTATTGACTGTAGTTATCCTCTTGTGCTGTCAGATACTAGGTCTTCTTCATTCATTAATTCTAACTATTTTATCATACCCATTATTGTCATAATTTTTTAAATTTAGCTATGGCACAGGGAGGAATAAAACCTCTGTGCTTGCTTTCTCATGACCCAAACTCCCGCAGTTGTTTGTTATATTAATTGGAAAATAGGGTGACCTAATGACCAGACCAATGACCTCAGGTTCAGCCTTACCTCAGTCAACACCCAGTCCTAGGAGAAGGTGGGAAGAAGAAGGGTCTCAAGAGAGGCCAGTGGGAACCAGCGAAGACAGTGACTCAAGACCCTTTCCCTTTGCAGCCACCAAGTAGATGAATAAGCTTTCCCTGTCCTCTCTCTTGGGAAGGAGGGAAAAATGGTGACCACTTGAGAGGAAAAAATGTACCCAAAGAACCCATTTAAAAACACTACTGAACTGTATTTGATGAGAAAGTTTAAATAATCCCTCTCTACATTCCCACATTTCAACATTAGTAGAAATGGGGCCTGAAGAGCTCGCCTGATGAGTTCTGCTATCAAAATAAATCTGCCTCTGCCATCACTGTACATCTAAATCAGCCCTATGCCAGTTTAGGGCAACACCACCAGGTGGGAATGTCCCAGAAAGAAGCAGCACTCTCAAGCCTAGAGGAAGAGATGAATCAGGCTCTGAGGGATTCTTTTCAAATGGCACCTCCTTCCCATTTTATCCCAACCCCATCCCGTTATCTTGAAGGAATATTGTGGATGTGAAAGATCTGGAAGAATAAAAAATATTGCAAATGAGGGTGGTAGAAAAATAGGTGGAGAACAGAAATGATCACCTGCTACTGAAAGATAAGAAAGAACAAAATCAGATGACTATGATGTTAGACAAATTCTTTAACAACAGACAGAATCACAGAAAGGTCCACAGAAGGCAGGATCTATGGGAGGAAAACAGGAAAAGAAATAGCAGCCGCAGAAGAGAAAGCGTCTATGAACACTAGAACTTCCTCATTTTCTACATGCATAAGTGGTGTCAATTTTAATGTATTTCAAGTCTTTTCTTTCAATCTGGTAAAGACTCTCATGTTTAACATGATGCCCCACTGTTAACTACATCAGTAAATATAAAGGGTGAGGAAATGAACTGAGAGATTGGAACTTTTGAAAGCCTTTAATTAAGCCTTGGCTCCAATACCTAAGAAGGTTCAGATGCCTTCTATGTGTTTATTCTTCCATTATCTCCTTCTCTGAGGGGGATCCCATGGACTCTCAACACACACACACACACACACACACACACACACACACAGAGAGAGAGAGAGAGAGAGAGACAGAGAGAGACATCTCCCTAAAGAAGACACCAGATGTATTATGTTTGGGAATGTATGTTCAGAGGACTATGGCAATCCTTTCTTTCTTCACCTTAAACTTAGGTTTCCAAATGTCTGTTCAACAGGAATGAGAAGTGATTTATATCATGTTTTTGCTCCTTACATCTTCCAGTTAACAAAATTGAGCTGATTTCTAACAAGTTAAATGCATACTCTTTTTTCTTGGTGTTGGCGGTGTGGGGGGTGGATGGGTGATAATGCAATGTCTTCTTAAGCTATAACTTCGGTGATCATTCAAGACAGCATTGAATTCTTCTGCCTGAGTTATGCTGGCTAATAGGAATTTAATTGAGAACCGGTGGGAGAGCACTGAAGCATTCATGCATGTAAAATCAGACGAACACCCACAATGTGGAATTTCCTAAGGAAAGTTATTCTGGTGGAGAAATACAGACCAGGTTGAGTGCCAGTAACTTTTAAGCTAACACGTGGAGCTATCTTCCTAATAAGTAATGAGCTAACGGTCCCTGAAGAAAAGTGAGGTCAATATTTTCAACGGGTTATTTTCAAACATTTTAAACACATCAGCTCAGAATTATATACAATTCCCTTCCTCTGTAAGATATTCATCTTCCTTAACTTTGATTCCATAAAATAAAGCTTATTTTTGAAAGGCACATGCAGAACTTATTTAGGTAAATCTAAAATAAACAGCAAGACAGAATAACTAATTTGTCTATGAAAATAAATTGAAATCAGGAGCCGATTTCTATTCAGTAATTATAATACAAGTCTTCCTGAAACATTTCGTTTTAAATGGCCTACTTAAAACCATATCAGTTTTCCACTTCTCATGCAATTCTAGATGACAGTGTGACTTCAGCTTCAGTTTCTACTCATAAAGGTTAAAGAGACGCTTTCTAACACCTATCCTGTGTCAAATCAACTCAATTACCTTTCAAAGTTGCCTAAATCGTGAAATATTAGTGGTTCAAATACGTGAATTCTGCACATGTCAGGATAGATGTACATAGGTGTACATAAATGTATATTACATCATAGAGTATGTAAATACATTTACTTCTGGAGGCTTTCTAAAATGTAAAGCTAAAGCTGAATCTTTACCTTCCATTAATTTTACAATAATTTTCCCCATTATATAGAGAATTGGAATTCTGATACCAGTCATAGCCATTGGGTTCTGTTTTCTTATTTACAAAATGGAGTTAATGATAATATCTTCCTCACATAATTGTTGAGAAGAGTAATATAGGAAGATTGCCTGAAAATAGTAAGCGCTCAATAAATGTTAACTATTGTTCTATCATTATCATCGTTTTTGTTATTGCTGTCATTATTGTTCAGCAATTTTTTAAAAAATTAGACAATTAGAAAAATGCTCTATTAGATGGCTCATGCTCATTCATTGTGTATATTTTGAAATTTAGTTAGAGCTATGATAAATTATAGTCTTTATTTTGCTATCTTTAAGCTAGACTGCTGTAATATTTTATTTTATAACATCCCTAAAAAAACTCAGAAGCTCTTCGTGAGTGCAAAATGTTACAACTTGAACGTTACTTTCTGAGAAGATGACTCAATATATTCTACACTATTTGAAAGACAATACTCCAGGCTTTCTGATGTAAAAGGATTTAAAAACCTTTGAGCATATGGTGTTTGCATTGCTTTTGTTACTATGGCCTACAATTGTTGGGGTACCTATTCATCTATTTCAAAATGATGTGTCACATAAAAGTAATAACAACAACAAAAAAACAACTTGCAGCCAAATTCTATGTAGAGGAATGTAGCTTCAGTCACTGTGCATCTTAATTAGAAAAAACAGCTGGGTGCGGTGGCTCACGCCTGTAATTCCAACACTTTGGGATGCTGAGGCAGGAAGATCCATGGAGGTCAGGAGTTTGAGACCAGCCTGGCTAACATGGCAAAATCCCGTCTTTACTAAAAATACAAAATTAGCTGGGTGTGGTGGCACATGCCAGTAATCCCAGCTACTCAGGAGGCTGGGGAGGAGAATAGCTTGAACCCAGGAGGTGGAGGCTGCAGCGAGCCAAGATGGCACCACTGCACTCCAACCTGGGCGACAGAGCAAGACTCTGTCTCAAAAACAAACAAACAACAACAGTAAACTCCTGGAATAAGGATTACTGTGGGTTTATGCCTGGAGATCATTTTAAGTTTCTGTGTCTCACAGTTCATGCTCATTTATTGCTTTCTTTTAAGTCATAATCAATTTCCAAGGTGCTGGTTGCACTGCTCAGAAGATGAACAACTTAATGAACTTAGGGTAGTTTGTATTACAATACTGTTAGTACATTAAATTTAATCACAAAGGGTTAAACAAAACCACTTACAATACAAAGTTTTCATGCATTTATTTCAAACTAAGGCTTACTAAAAATGGTAGACACTTCCCTGGTGCTTCAAAAACAGAGACCTTTACTGACACTTATTAACATTTAATGGGTAATAAATATAAAATGCAAATTTTAAAGAAAGCTTGAACCTATTTTTAATTGTTCATACTGACCAACCTTTGAATGGCAAGGTCCTTGTGAAAGACATTCAGTCATTCATTTGCTCATTCATACATCAAACATTTCAGAGCACGCATTTTATGCCAGGCGTGATGTTAGCATACAGAAATGATGACATGGTCTATGTCTTACAGGGAGCTTGGATTGTTTCTCTCACTAATATCCTACTCCTTGATATTCAATGCCTTCAATCCACAGTGATATTATGGGTTAAGGAGACGACAACCCATATCACAAATGATAAAATGTGAACTCCGAATTAGGAGTCATCAACTCCCACTTGACTAGAAGAAGACGTCCTCAAATTATACACTTTATTAGGGAATATATATTAGAATAAAGCAAAACAAAACAAAAAATCTGTTATTGGGAAACCAAGTGCGATCTCAGTCTTCACTTTCTCACCAGAGTGGGGAAGGATAGGGTGAGCCTGTGCAGCAGACAGGGAACCACTTTGGAACTACCTGTCTTCTAACTGCCTGCAGGAGATGATTTCTTGGTTACTTACTAGTGCTTTTTATAAGCAACATTCCTCATTCCTCGGATGGGCAGGAAGAAAGGAGCTCCTGTTTTCCCAACTTACTCCAGCTTCACCTGAGGGTCATCTCCCTTCCTTCCCACCCAGCCACTGAACGAGAAAGGCTTTAACTGGGCAGACCTGAATGATTCTCCTCCTACCTAAGCAGTTGTGGCTCAGCCCCGCGGGGACGGGGCGAGGCTCTGGACTCCTCCTAGCCACAGCATCTGCCAACACCGGGCTCCCAACGTCCCACTGCGAGGCCTGGTCAGGCTGCGTGCTCGCGGTGACGCCCGGACTTGAAACGTCCCGTGCCACGCGGCCCATGGCGCCCACAAGTGGCGCGGGTCACTGGCACCTCCCTAGTCTTTCTTCTTGAGTTGCACCTGATGTTTCCATTAATAAAAACAAGGTTATTTACATTTTTCCGTTCAGATTCTAAAAGCAATATGATCACTAAAATAATTTGGAAGATACAGAAAGATGTACATAAAATAAAAATTATTTGTATTCTAAAGAGAAGCACGAAGAACATTTTAATGTATATCTTTGCAGTTTCTTCACTATGAATAGATTAAAAAAAAAATCGTACCATTCTGTCTCTTTCACACAAAACTACACAGATACAATATAGACTTTATACATACATTTTATAAAGTTTTTTATTTGTTCTCTTTTAAAGAAAATAATTTTAAACATTTTACTCTAAAACCGTTTATGAGATTTCATAAGCTCCTACCTATGTATATTTGAGAGTAAAATGTGTGTTATATTATATAGAATATATAAATGTATATTATATAGCAAAAATATATTATATTATACTAACATCACATATTATATAATACTATTATATAACATGTTATGTTATATATATAATTATGTATGTTTAAACATAAACATGCTTTACCTTCCATGCATTTTAGGCAGCACATTATTGACACATTTGAAGAAATCTATGTACCCCTAAGGACTGCATCTTCCTCCTAGCCACTGTTGTGGCTTGTCTGACAAACATCCCTTGCTTTCCTTTATAGCTTAACAAATCATACATGTATCACTTTTTATTGAAATATGACATATGTCCAGAAAAATGAATAAACTGCAGTGTGTTCAATAAATTATCACAATGTGAACGCATCAGAATAACCACCACCCCAATAAAAAAACAAATTCTTAGCACCCCAGAAACCCCTTCTAATTTCCATTCCTTTTCATTCACCATAGGTAGTGACTGTTCTGGTTTCTAATACTACAGTTCAGTTTTGTCTGTTTTTGAACATAATAAAAATAGTCCAGTTATGGTTTTACTACTCTATACTGCCATTTATTATAGTAGTATAATCAATCTTTTACAAAGTACACTAAATATGATGACTAAATTTCACTTCTTGGGGAAAAAGTTTGTCTTCTTCACACTTTCCCACTGCCACTCTCTCCTACCTTTCTGCAAAAAATGAGGAAACTACGTTTCAAGGTAAGGTGTAAGGATTGATTGAGAAGAGGTGCATGAAGCCTCTGCTGTGTGATAACAGGCTTTTCAATCCCTCTGCAGTAGTCATATTCTCCCTGCTACCTCACCTCAGCCGCTATCACTGATGTATCTCCAACCTGCCTTCACACCTCTGCTTCCTTAAAAAGTTTCTTTAACCTAGTAAACAGTTCTGCAAGTTTTGATTGTTAAGTGCCACACAATCAAGATTTAAACACTACTGCCACCCACAAAAATAACACTATGTCTCTGTAGTCAACTCTGTGGACCATTTCCAGACCCTGGCATCTGCTGATGTGTTTTTTGTCCCTTTAGTGTTATCTCTTCCAAAGGTCAAATAAATAGAATTATATAGCACATAGCCTTTTGAATCAGATGTCTTTCATTCAGCCTATTACATATGAGATTCACATTGCTGTGGTGTTTATCAGGAGTTCAGTCCTGTTTATTGCTGAGTCATGTTCTATTTGTGTGCATATACCACAGTTTATCAGTTCACCAGTTGAGGAATATTTGGGAGTGGTCATAAATAAAGCTTCTATAAATATTTGTATACATATGTTTGTGTAAATTTAAGTTTTACTTTACTTAAATACCTAGGAATCAGATTGCTGGGCCATATGGGGTTTAACTTCAAAAGAAACAGCCAAATTATTTTCCAAAATTTCTGTACCATTTTGCTTTCCCACCAGCAATACATGAGATTTCCAGTTACTCTCACATCCTCACCAACACTTGGTATTGTCAGATTTTTTTTCATTTAAAAAATAATATTTCCTTTGGGTATCTCCTTGTGGTTTTAATTTGCATTCCCCTAATAACTAATGACATTGAATATATTTTCATGTACTTATTTGCCATTTGTATCTTCTTTGGTGAAGTGCCTGGTCCAATCTTTGCTCATTTTAAAATAAATGGATTGTTTTGCTACTTAGTTTTGTGACTTCTTTTGTTCTAAATATAAGCCCTTTATCAGATTTGTGTTTTAAATATGTTTTTCCAGTCTGTGCTTGTCTCTTTATTCTCTTAGCCATATCTTTCAAGGAGTAGAAGGTCTTAACTCTGATAAATTTCATTTACCTTTTTTATGACTTGTGTCTTTGATTTTATGTTTAAGAAATCTTTTCCTAACCCCAAGTCACAAAGATTTTTCTCCTAAGTTTTCATTTAAGAGCTTCCTAGTTTTTAGGTTTTACATTTAGGATATGATCATTTATGACATAATTTTTGTGTGGGGTGCAAGTTATGAGTTAAGGTTAATTTCTTTTTGCAAGTAGAGGTCCAATTGTTCCTGCATCATTTGTTGAAAAGACCATCCTTTTTCCATTGAATGGCCTTTGTACCTTTGTTGAAAAATCAATGCATGAGTCTATTTCTGTACTCTCTAGTCTGTTCTATTGATCTATATGTTTGTTTTTTCTTCAATATCACACTGTCCTGGTTACTATAGCTTTATAAAGTTCTAATTTCAGATAGTGCATATCCTTCCACTTTGTTCTTCTTTTCCAAAACTATTTTGTATATTCTATTTTCTTTGCTTTTCCATGTAAATTCTAGAATCAGCTTGTTGATTTTTATCGAAAATGTCTTGTTACAGTTTTGATTGGAATTGTTGAAATCTATAAAACAATTTAGGAAAAACTGACATTTTAGCAAATGAGTCTTCCAGTCCATTATCACCGCATACAGGCATATGTCAGAGATATTGTGGGTTTGGTTCCAGACCACTACAATAAAGTGAATATTGCAATAAAATGTGTCACATAAAGTTTTTGGATTCCCAAAACCAAAAACTACACATAAAAATTATTTTTACACTGTACTGTAGTCTATTAAGTGTGCAATAGAATTATGTCTAAAAAATGCATTCCTTATTTAAAAATACATTATTGCTAAAAAATGCTGACAATCATTTGAGATTTCAGTGAGTTACAATCTTATTGCTGATTTAGAGTCTTGCCTCAAAGCTAATGGCTACTGATTGATCAGGATGGTGATTGCTGATGATTGAGGTGACTGTGGCAATTTCTTAAAATATGACAGTGAAGTTCTCTGCATTGATATTTTTTTCAGAGAAGATTTCTCTGCAGCATGTGATGCTGTTTGATAGTATTTTACCCACAGTAGAACTTATTTCAAAATTGGAGTCAATCCTCTCACACTCTGCAACTGCTTTATCAAATAAGTTTATGGAATATTCAAAATCTTTTGTTGTCCTTTCAACAATATTGAAAGCATCTTCCCTAGAAGGAGACTCTATCTCAAGAAACTACTTTCTTTGTTCATCCATAAGAAGCAACTCCATATCCATTCAAGTTTTATCACGGGATTCCAGCAATTCAGTCACATCTTCAAGTTCTACTTCTAATTCTAGGTCTCTTTCTGTTTCTAACATATCTGCTGTTAACTTCTCCACTGAAGTCCTGAACCCCTGAAAGTCATTAATGAGAGTTGGAATCAATTTCTTCCAAATCCCGGTTAATGTTGATATTTTGGCCTCCTCCCATGAATTGCAAATATTCCTAATGGTACCCAGAATAGTCAATCATTTCCAGAAGGTTTTCAATTTAGTTTGTCCAGGTCCACCAGGGGAATCACTATCTATGGCAGCTATAGCCTTACAAAATGTACTTCTTTAATAGTAAGACTGGAAAATATAAATGACTTCCTGATCCAGAATGGATATTGTGTTAGCAGGCATGAAAACAACATTAATCTCCTTGTACATTCCCATCAGAGCTCTTGGGTGACTAGGTGCATTATCAATGAGCAGTAATATCTCAAAAGAACTATATTTTTCTGAGCAGTAGACTTAAAATGTTTAACAAAGCATGTTGTAAACACATGTGCTATCATTCAGGCTTAGGTTTTCCATTTTTAGAGCACAAGCAGAGTGGATGTAGTATAATTCTTAAGGGTTGAAATTTTCTAGGGAATTTTCACAGTGGTAACTGAGAATTGGTTTAAATTTAAAGTCACCAGCTCTATTAGCCCTTAACAGGACAGTCAGTTTGTCCTTGGAAGCTTTGAAGCCAGGCATTGACTTCTCCTCTCTGGTTATAAAAGTCCTAGATGACATCTTCTAATAGAAGGCTATATGTATACATTGAAAATCTCTTGTTTAATGTTGCCACCTTCATTAATGATCTTAGCTAGATCTTCTGGATAACTGGGTGCAGCTTGTACAGCACTTGCTGCCTCACCTTGTGCTTTTATGCTATGGAGATGGTTTCTTTCCTTCAATCTCATGAGCCAACCTCTGCTAGGTTCCAACTTTTCTTCTTTAGCTTCTTCACCTCTCTCAGGCTTCATAGAATTAAAGTGGTTTAATAGGGCCTTGGCCCTGGATTAGGTTTTGGCTTAAGGGAACGTTGTAGCTGTCTTGATCTTCCTTCTACATCACTAAAATTTCTCCATATCAGTAATTAGACTGTTTCACTTTCTTATCATTGATGTGTTCCTTTGCATTCACAACTTGGTCTACTGTTTGGTACAATGTTACCTTAATTTCAGCCTATCTCAGTTTTCAACTTGCCTTTTTCACTAAGCTAAGTCACTTATAGTTTTTGATTTAAAAAAAATGAGAGATCTGAGAGAGGGTGGAGCAAGATAGCAAAATAGAAAGCTCCATCAATCATGCCCCTGCAAGGACATCAAGTCAACAACTATCAACACGGAAAAAACACCTTCAAAAGAACCAAAAATTAGGTGAGCACTCATAGTACCTGGTTTTAACTTCATATCGCTGAAAGAGACACTGAAGAGATTTTTAAAAATAGTCCCGAACCATTGACACTGCCCCTCTCCTACCCCGCACAGCTGTGTGGTGCAGAGAGCTCATTTCTTGGTGCTGCGAGAGGGAGAACACAGCAACTGTGACACAGTGAGCTCAGTGCTGTCCTGTTAGAGCAGAAAGGAAAACCAGGAAAACCAGACCACACTCAGCTGATGTCTGCCCATGGAGGGAGCATTGAAACCAGCCCTAGCCAGAGAGGAATCACTGATCTCAGTAGTGGTCCAAACTTGAGCGACTGCAAACCTCACCACTGAGGGCTACAGCACTCTGTGTCTCTAAGTAAACTTGAAAGGCAGTCTATGCCATAAGAACCACAGCTCTTAGGTGAGTCCTAGTGCTGAACTAGGCTTAGAACTGTGGACTGAGGGGGAACACGACATACTAAGACACCAGCTGGGGCAGCCAAGGGAGTGCCAGCATCTCCCCTCTTCTAACTTCAGGCTGCACAGCTCGCAGATCCAAAAGAGAACCCTATCTTTCACTTGAGGAGAGGAAAGAGAAGAGTGGGGAAGACTGTGTCTTATATCCAGGATACCAGCCAAGCCACAGCAGGATAGGGTGCCAGTCAGAGTTGTGAGGCCCTCTTTAGAGGCCCGAGGTTTCAGACAAAGTTTCTAGACACATCCTAGGAAAGAAGGAAACCCATTGCATTGAAGGAAAGGACCCATGGTAACATTCATCATCTGCTAACTGAAGAGCCTTTGGGCCCTTTCGGCTCTTCTCTACCCTTCCTAAAGGCACAGGAGCCTCACACCATAGCCACAACCAGCCCAGACTGCAAAGAGTACTCCCAGACTACTGCAAATGTTCCCTTCAGGTCCAAGTCTCTTGAGTCAGCTCATCATGATTTGTTCCTGGCCTGAGACTCCCCATTCAGGGCAGTGAGCTCCCCTGTGGCCCAGGGAAGGTCCAGAAATACCATCCAAGAATCAAGTCTCAGAATCAGGGACCCTAAGAGCCTGCTTATTGCTGTAACCCCTTGTGGCTATGCTGGTACCTAAAGCTCAAGACAAAGGCCCCTTTACTTTCCCTCTACTTTTCTCAAGCAGAAGGAGTTTTGCCCTGTAGCCACAATAGCTGGTAATGTTCAGAGTCTCACCTGAAGCCAGCAAGTCTCAGAAATGCTAAAGGGAGTACTTCAGTCTGAAAAAATGACATTAATGAGCAATAAACAATCACCTGAAGGCATTTACAAAACTCACTGGTAATAGTAAGTACACAGGAAAACACAGAATGTTATAACATTGTAACTGTGATGTATAATCTAGTCTTATCCTAAGTAGAAAGACTAAATGATGAGCCAATTAAAAATGATAATTATAACAACTTTTTAAGACATAGTCAATACAATAAGATATAAACATAAATAAAAAAAGCTTAAAAGTAGGGGATTCAGTTAAGGCATAGAGTTTTTATTAGTGTTCTTTTTGGTTGTTTACACAAACATCGTTAAGTTGTTATCAGATTAAAATAATGGGTTATAAGATAGTATTTGCAAGCATCATGGTAACCTTAAACCAAAGAAACATACAATGCATACACAAAAAATAAAAAGCAAGATACTAAATTATACCATTGGAGAAAATTATCTTCACTAGAAAAAGACAGGAATGAAAGAAAGAAAGAAGACTAAATTCTTAAATCAAAAGACATAGACGGGCTGAGTGAATGAAAAAACAAAACCCCTTGATCTGTTGCCTGTAAGAAACACACTTCACCTCTAAAGACACTCATAGGTTGAAAATAATGAGATGAAAAAAGATAATCCATGCCAATGAAAATCAGAAAAGAGTAGGTGTCACCACACTTATGTAAGACTAAATAGATTTCAAGACAAAAACTGTAAGACAAGACAAAGCAGGTCACCATATAATAATGACAGGGACATTTCAGCAAGAGGATATAACAATTTTAAATATATGTACCCAACACTGGAGCACCCCTATATATAAAGGAAATATTATTAGAGAGAATTAGGCCCTGATACAATAAGAGCTAGAGACTTCAACATCCCACTTTGAGCATTAGACGGATCTTCTAGACAGAACATCAGCAAAGAAACATCAGACTTAATCTGTACTCTAGACGAAATAGATCTAATAGCTATTTACAGAACATTTCATCCAAGAGCTACAGAATACACATTCTTTTTGTCAGCACACAGAACATTCTCAAAGATAGGCCATATGTTAGGATGCAAGACAAGTCTTAAAACATTCAAAAAAGTTGAAATTATAGCAAGCATCTTCTCTGACCACAGTGAAATCAAACTAGAAAGTAATAACAAGATGAATCTTGGAGACTATACAAACACATAGAAAATACACAGTATGCTCCTGAATGACCAGTGGGTCAATGAAGATATTAAGAAGAAAATTTACAAATTTCTTGAAACAAATGATAATGGAAAAACAAAATACCAAATGCCTCTGATAAATATGGATGCAAAACATTTGGAATAAAGTAAAAGCAGTACTCAGAGGGAAGTTTATAGCTATAAATGCCTAAATTGAAAGAAGGGAAAACTTCAAATAAACAATCTACTGATGCATCTTAAAGAATTAGAAGAGCAAAAGTAAACCAAACCCAAAATTAACAGAAGAAAAATAATAAAGAGCAGAAATAAATGAAACTGAAATGAAAATATCCCAAAAGATTAAAGAAACAAAAACTTAGTTATTTAAAGAGTTAAACAACATTGACAAACCTTTAGCCAAACTAAAAAGAAAAGAGAGAGAGAGAGAGAGAGAGAGAGAGAGAGGAGATCTCAATAAATAAAATCAGAAATGAAAAAAGACACATTACAATAGATACTGCAGAAATTCCAAGGATTATTAGTGGCTACAATGAGCAACTATATGCCAACAACATTGAAAAATTAGAAGAAATAGACAAATTCCTAGATACATACAACTACTAAGATTGGATCAGGAAGAAATCCAAACCTGAACAGACCAGTAACAACAAGATTGAAGGTGTAATCAAAAGTATCTCAGTAAAGAAAAGCCTGGAACACAGCCTCACTGTATGAATTCAACCAAACATTTAAAGAAGAACTAATACCAAATCCTACTCAAACTATTCTGAAAAATAGAGGAGGAACTACTTTCAAACTCATTCTATGAAACCAGTATTACCCTAATACCAAAAGCAGACAAGGACACATTAAAAAAAAAAAAAAAAAAAAAAAAAAAGAGAAAACTACAGGCCAATATTTCTGATGAATATTGATGCAAAAATCCTCAACAAAATACTACCAAACCAAATTCAACCATACTTTAGAAAGATCATTCATTATGACCAAGTGGGATTTATCCCTTGGATGCAAGGATGACTCAACATACACAAATCAATCAGTGTGATACATCATATCAACAGAATGAAGGATAAAAACTATATGATCATTTCAATTGATGCTGAAAATGCATTTGATAAAACTCAACATCCCTTCATTATCCCCTCAAAAAAACTGGGGATAGAAGGAAAATACCTTGACATAATAAAAGCCATATACAACAGACCCAGAGCTAGTATCATACTGAAAGCCTTTCTCTGAAGATCTGGAACATGACAAGCATGTCCATTGTCACCACTGTTACTCAACATAGTGAATAGAAGTCCTAGCCAGAGCAATCAGACAAGAGAAAGATATAAAGGGCATCCAAATTGGATGAGGAAGAAGTCAAATTATCCTTGTTTGAAGGTGATGTAATCTTATATTTAGAAAAACCTAAAGACTCCACAAGATAAAGATTAGAACTGATAAACAAATTCAGTAAAGTTGCAGAATACAAAATCAACATATAATCAGTAGCATTTATATATATACCATAGTGAACAATGTGAAAAAGAAATTTAAAAAGTAATTCCATTTATAATAGCCACACATAAAATTAAATACCTGGGAATTAAACAAAGAAGTGAAAGATCTCTGTAATGAAAGTTATAAAACACTGATGAAGGAAATTAAAGAGAACACCAAAAAAAAAAAAAAAAAAAAAAAGGAAAAACATTCCATGTTCATGAATTGGAAGACCAATATTGTTAAAATGTTCATAGTACCCAAAGCAATCTTCAGATTCAATGCAATCCCTATCCAAATACCAATGACATTCTTCACAGAAATAGCAAAAAAACTATCCCAAAATGTATAAGAAGCCAGAAAAGACCCAGAATAGCCAAAGCTATCCTAAGCAAAAATAAAAAAACTGGAAGAATCACATTACCTGACTTTAAATTATACTACAAAGCTGTAGTAACCAGCTTGCATAAAACTACGAGCATAAAAACAGACATTTAAACCAATGGAACATAGTAGAGAAGCCAGAAATAAATTCACGCACCTACAGTGAACTGATTTTTGACAAAGGCACCAAAAAAGGGGACAGTATGGGGAATGGACAACAGTCTCTTCAATAAATGGTTCTGGGAAAACTAGATATCCATATGCAAAAGACTGAAACTAGACTCGTATCTCTTGCCATGTACAAAAATGAAATCAAAATGAATTAAAGACTTAAATTGAAGACCTCAAACTATGAAACTCCTACAAGAAAACAATGGGGAAAATCTCCAGGATATTGGTCTGGGCAAAGACTTCTTGAGCAATACCCAACAAACACAGGCAATCAAAGCTAACACGGACAAATGGGATCACATCAAATTAAAAATCTTCTACATAGCAAAGGACACAATCAACAAAGTGAAAAGACAACCCACAGAGTGGGAGAAAATATTTGCAAACTATGCATCTGACAAGGGATTAATAACCAGAATATATAAGGAGCTCAAACAACTCTACAGGGAAAAAAAAAAATCGAATAATCCTGTCAAAAATGGGCAAAATATTTGAATAGGCATTTATCAAAAGAAGACATACAAACAGAAAACAGGCAGATGAAAGGTGCTTAGCATTACTGATCATCAGAGAAATGCAAATCAAAAACTACAATGAAATATCATCTCACCCTCGTTGATATGGCTTATATCCAAAAGCAAGGCAATAAAAAATAGCAAATTGAGAAAAGGGAACCCTTGTACACTGTTCATGGGAATGTAAATTAGTACAATCTCTATGAAGAACAGTTTGGAGGTTCCTCAAAAAACTAAAAATAGAGCTACCATATAATCCAGCAATTCCACTGCTGGGTATATACCCAAAAGAAAACAAATCAATATACTGAAGAGATATCTGCACTCCTATGTTTGTTGCAGCACTATTGACAATAGCTAAGATTTGGAAGCAACCTAAGTGTCCATCAACAGATGAATGGGTAAAGAAAATGTGGCACATAAACCCAATGGAGTACTATTTAGCCATAAAGACGAATGATATCCAGTCATTTGCAACAACATGAATGGAATTGGAGGTCATTATGTAAAGTGAAATAAGCCAGGTACAGAAAGACAAACCTTGCTCTCACTTATTTGTGGGATCTAAAAATCAAATCAATTGAACTCATGGACACAGGGAGTAGAAGGGTGGTTACCAGAGGTTGGGAAGGGTCACAGGGGTTTGGTGGGGGATGTGGGCATGGTTAATGGGTACAAAAAATAGAAATAATGAATAAGACCTACTGTTTAATAGCACAATAGGGTGAATATAGCCAATAATAATTAAAGAATGTAATTAGATTGAATGTAACTCACAGGATGAATGCCTGAGGGGATGGGTACTCCATTCTGCACAATGTGCTTATTTCATATTGCATACCTTATCAAACCATGTCATGCACCACACAAATATATACACCTACTATGCACCCATAAAAATTAAAAATTTTTAAAAATAAAATAAAGTAAGAGATCTGGGATTCTTTTTTCATTGGGACACTTTAGAGGCCATTGTCAGGTTATTATTTGGCCTAATTTCAATATGTTTTGTCTCAAGCAATAGGGAAGCCTGAAGAGAGGGAGAGGGATAGGGCAATGGCTGGTTGATGGAGCAGTCAGAACACACACAACCATTTATCGATTAAGTTCACCGTCTTACAGGGATGCAGTTAGTGGCACCCTAAAACAATGATAAAAGTAGCAACAAAAATTGCTGACCACATATTGCGATAATAGATAATAATAATGAAAGAGTTAAAATATTGCAAGAATTACCAAAATTTAACACAAAGACATGAAGTGAGCACATGCTATTGGAAAAACGACACCTATAGACTTGCTTGAGGATTTGTAAATTTGTAAAAAATTCAGTGTCTGTGACGAAATGCTATTGAACAAAACATAATAAGATGATATGTGTTTGTATTTATGTGTTTAATTAGACCTTTGATTTTTGTAGTTTTCATTATGCAGCCTTTGTACATATTTAATAAGATTTATTTCTAAACATTTCATGTTTTGGTGCTTTTGTAAATTTTACTCTTTAAAAAATTTTTATTTCCACATATTCACTGCTATTATATAGAAATGTAGCTAAATTTTTTTTCTATTATAAATGTAGCTTTTTTCTATTTAAATATAGCTAATTTTTTTTCTATTATATAGAAATGTAGCTAATAAATTTCATGAAATTTCAAAACATTTCATGTTTTGGTGCTTTTGTAAATTTTACTCTTTAAAAAATTTTTATTTCCACATATTCACTGCTATTATATAGAAATGTAGCTAAATTTTTTTTCTATTATAAATGTAGCTTTTTCTATTTAAATATATAGCTAATTTTTTTTCTATTATATAGAAATGTAGCTAATAAATTTACATGAAATTTCCAAAACATTTCATGTTTTGGTGCTTTTGTAAATTTTACTCTTTAAAAAATTTTTATTTCCACATATTCACTGCTATTATATAGAAATGTAGCTAATTTTTATATATTGATGTTGTATTCTGTGATCTTGCTAGACTCAGTTCTAGGTATCTTTTTTTAAAAGAAGATTCTTGGAATTTTCTGCATAGGTGATCACGTTATCTGTGCATAGAGTTAATTTCATTTCCCCTTTTCCAATCTGTATACCTCATATTTGTTTTCCTTGCCAAAATCCGTAGTATGATATCAAATAGAAGAGATGAGCGCAGACATTCTTGGCTTATTCTACATTTTAAGGCGAAAGTTTCAGTCTTTCACCATTAAGTATGATGTTAGTTGTAGGTTTATTGTAGATTCTCTTTATCAAGTTGAGGAAGTTTCCCCTCTATTCCTTTTTTTTTTCTGAGAGTTTTTATCATGATTGGGTGTTAGATTTTGTCTAAAGCTTTTTCTGCACCAATTGATATGATTACATGATTTTTCTTCTTTTACTTATAAATATGATGTACTATATTGGTTGATTTTTTAATTTTGACCCAGCCTTTTATTCTCAGGATAAACCCACCTTTAATGGATATTCAGAATTTTATTTCCTTTTGAGCTATTTTTTATTAAATTATTCTCTAGTATTTTTGACATTACTTACATTAAAAATCTGTTTTTTATTATGTTATTTTTATCTTTTAATCTTTACCATATTTGTAATTCAATTGTCTTTTCATTCCCAATACTTTTTTTTTTTTTTTTTTTTTTTTTTGAGACTGAGTCTGGCTCTGTCGCCCAGGCTGGAGTGCAGTGGCCGGATCTCAGCTCACTGCAAGCTCCGCCTCCCGGGTTTACGCCATTCTCCTGCCTCAGCCTCCCGAGATGCTGGGACCACAGGCGCCCGCCACTTCGCCCGGCTAGTTTTTTGTATTTTTTAGTAGACATGGGGTTTCACCGTGTTAGCCAGGATAGTCTCGATCTCCTGACCTCATGATCCGCCCGTCTCGGCCTCCCAAAGTGCTGGGATTACAGGCTTGAGCCACCGCGCCCGGCCCCCAATACTTTTTTTCACTCTTTTTTCCTTGGTAAATGCTGCCAGATAGTTGTTTTATTTTCTATTTTATTAGTCTTGAAAGACGCACCTTGCTATTTTATTTATTTCTCCTTTTATTTCTATTCCTTCCTTCTAATTCTTTGCCCATGTATTTTGACTATTTTTATTTTCCAATATAAATATTAAGATTATAAATTTCCCTCTTAGTACTGGTTTCGCTACATATATGAATGTAGACATGTAGTACTACAATTACTCAATTATAAGTATTTTCTTATTTTCATTGTGATTTCTTACTTGGAGGAATGTTCTTAAGTTCTTAACATACTGGCTTTTTAAAATAAAAGCTTTCAACTATTGACATCTGACTTAATTTCATTTTGTTTAATGCAGTGGTCCTTAAAGTTTGTTTCCAGAACTAGCAGCAACAAGATTACCTGGTGTGAATTGAATTATGTTCCCCCAAAGTATATGCTGGAGTCCTAACCTCAGGTACCTATGAATGCATGGACCTTATTTGGAAACTGGTCTTTAGTATAATCAAATTAAGATGATGCCATACTTGATTAGAATAGGCCCTAATTCAATATGACTAATATAATTATAAGAAGAGAAGAGACACAGAGGCACATAAGGATGATACCATGTGATGATAGAGGCAGCGACTGGAGTAATTGGAATTTTTTTCTTTTTTTCTGAGAGTTTCACTCTGTTGCTCAGACTGGTGTGGAGTGGCATAATCACAGCTCACTGCAGCCTTGACATCCTAGCTCAAGCAATTCTCCCATCTCGGTCTCCTGAGTAGCTGGGACTATAGGTGCAGAGAACCATGCTCAACTATTTTTTGTATTTTTTGTAGAGACAGGGTTTAGCTGTGTTGCCCAGGCTGGTCTCGAGCTCCTGGACTCAAGAGATCTGCCCACCTCTACTTCCCAAAGTGCCGGTATTATAGGGATTAGCCACCACACCCAGCTTACTGATGTGTTAAAAGCCAAGGGATGCCAAGGATTGCTGGCAATACCAGAAGCTAAGAGAAGGGCATTTAACAGACTCCCTTATAACCTTTAGACAGAGTATTCCCAACACCTTGATTTCAAACGTCTAACCTCCAGAATGTGAGAAAATATATTTCTGTTGTTTCCTGTGTCTGTTGTTTTCAGCCACCCAGTTTGTGATACTTTGTTAAGGACAGTCCTAGGGAACCAATACAATTGAAAACCTGTTAAAAATGCAAATTCTTGGCCTCAATTCCAGACCTACCATATCAGAATCTTTGTGGGTGGGGTGGAGTACTTTGGATTTTAACACAAGTCTTTCATGTTATTTTAATGAATGCAAATTTGAGAACCACCGAGTTAGAGAATGTGGTCCACAGGATACCAGTCCTTTGAAATTTATTAAGATTCAATTTACAGTATAATACAGGGTTAATTTTTGCAAACGTTTCATATATGTCTAAAATGTGCATTTTGCAGTTACTCAGTGTAGAATTCTATATATGCCCATTAAATCAAGCTTGTTAACTGTGTTATTCAAATCTTCTGTATCATTAACAATATTTTTGATTCTGCTTAATCTACCAATCACAGAGATACATTAAAATCTTCTACTATGATAACAGAATTATAGAATTATGTATTTGTTCTTGTAGTTCTGCCATTTTAAATATATTTCTACAAACATACACATAACATATAATGTTATTAGGTACATGCATATTTAGAATTCTTTCTTCCTATGGCATTTATCTGGACAAAGTGAAAGCAAATTTTTGATTTGGGGTGTCAGGTCACATATACAGAGTGAACTCCATTTTTAAGTCTACCTAAATGTAGGCTTATGATTAGGAATACACAAGAAAATTTCCTTCCTTCCTTCCTTCCTTCCTTCCTTCCTTCCTTCCTTCCTTCCTTCCTTCCTTCCTTCTCTCCTTTCCTCATTTCTTTCTATTCTTGCTGCGACAGTAAATCTCTCCATTAGTTTTATTTGAAAGGTACCTTTATATTTGAATCAGTCTCTGGAAATAGTATCCTTTAGGTAAGGTAGAAGTCTATTGTCTACCTCGGATCCCTGCTACCACCCCAGGCTTTGTCTCTTGACTTTAGCATCTGTGGGCTAGTGGAACACAGTCTCTAGACACAGTAGCAAGTACCCAGGAAAATGGTAAGTTCAAGTGCTCACCCACCTCAGTGGACAGCCTGCTATGCTTGAGTCCTTTGGGTTAACATGAGTGAATGGAGGTCCTTAAGTCAACGTTTGAGCTAAATCTCAGGGCTATCACAGGAATTCCTTCAGGGTCCTTTAATATCTCTCGAGCCCCCACATATGGCAGAAATTGTGCTGACTTCTTTTCGATTTAATTATATCACTGCAGTAACTGAATGAAAAAACTGAGGTTCTACTACCATTATATTACTACTGAAGAAATTGAGGCTTAGAGTCCGCAAATAACATGTTCAAGTAATTGAATGGGGATTTTGAAATCGTATCTTCCTACTTAAGAGATTCCTACTTTTGATGATCTTGAGTGGACAATTTTCCCTCTGTCTCCACAGATCAAGTAGTTGAAGTTTTGTTAGGTATGGAGTCTATATATTTGAGACTCAGAAGAGTAGTTGCAAAACTGGACAAAAAGGAAGCAAGTAAGTAGTTGCTGCAGAGTGCAAAACTTTTACATGAAATTTGCTCGTATACTCTATACATAATGATAGGAAAATGAGCCCCATAGGAGATGACACCACTGTGTATGGCCATGCAGGTTGTACATACTCGAGGGGGAGTCATCCACATCCAGTATGGTGTGAATGGCATCTTTGGGAATTGTGCAGAGCTACACTGGCATAATCAGATGCAGTAACTTCTTCGTATTGATTTAATTTTTATAATCACAAGTAGTTTTCAGACACAGGTCAGTATAAACTAGAAATAGAATAAATGATGTCAGAATGAAAACCTTCTGAACTTGCTTTGTGTTTAATCATCAAAACAATTAATACAATAATGTAATGCATCAAGGGTCAGTGTCCCAGAAAGCATGAAATAATATTAAGGATAAGAAATTTAAAGCAAGAGAGTACCTATAAAAATACAGGTACAACACTCTATGTTGGTGTGTATAAATACCTCTCATGCGCCAAAAAAAGAGTAAGACATTGTATTACAAATGCCAGGCAAATACAGTACAGACTCCCTAGCATTTTTAACACAGGTAACAGAGTTACCTGGTGAGCCACTGAATAGTAAAATACTCAAATGGATAAATGGGAAAGTGACCATGGGGTTAGAAATGCACATTTTATAGGAAGAAGGGATATTAGAGAAACTGCCCTGCATTGTATTTGCCAGCTGTGATGACTTAGTCAAAGTTACTCAGCATGAATGTAGGGGAAGGAATAGAGGTTTCTGCAGGTGACCCTAATTGAGATGACCAGCTGAGGTTCTCTTAGGTTGCTGAAAATAAGAGACAGGATTATCCAGGTATCATCGTGTTTGGCTTTCAGTTAACCTGCTTTGCTCCCACTTCACCTGAATTTTTAAATATCTCTATAGTTTAGTGTTTTACACACCTCAGTCAATAGGTTTTAGGTTGCCATTTCTTTTCAGGGAAGAAATGTATCATAGTACTAGAAAGAACACTGCATTCAGAGCCAGAAGATTAGAGTTGAGCTCTTCCATGAGCAAACCGGCTGTTTCTTCATCTGTAGCATTTAGGCTTTGAATTAATTGATGACTAATATGATTTTCTTCTCTAAAACAGTTTATCTATACATACTTTTAAAATGAGTGTTCTCTTGAATTGTGACTTAAGTGTGAATTTTTTAAAGAAATATCAAAGAAGGCTTTTACATAAGCTCAAAGTAGAAAAATCAACACACACACAAATATATACATACTTATTTCTGATGTTATCCCTAAACATTCTTTTACATATCCTGTAAATGGCTGTTACATTTGGAATAGTAAATGAAATGGTTTTTTATCTAAGCCAAAGAGCTGAATGCTCTGTCTTGCACATACAGAGCAATTTCATAATCAGAGTTCTTTATCAGGACTGGCAAAACTGGTACAGAAAATGCAAGAAATTTCCTTTTCTTTGGAATAAGCTTAGGTGATTACCTCCTGCTAAAGTGCTAAAGCAATTATTTTCTTACTCATGCAAACATGGATTGTTCAAGGTTTGCTCTTGTCTTAGAGTTACAGAAAAAGCAAATTAACGGGCAATTCTGATATTATTGAACAAATTCAGGGGCTATCCCTGAGGATGCAGCCTGAAGCCTTCATTATTACATTTGGGATCTTCACTAGTGTGTGAGCGTTCCATAGAGCACCTGGATGCAATTTTGCAAATTTCAGGTATAGCTGTATTTTGTCAAATAGGTATTAGTTTCTATTTAGAAGCGAGCTGAGTTTAACTTTACATTCTTTTTGCTTGTTTTTTCCTCCACTAGCTCTGGCAACCTCATTTGGGGCTATGCTGGTTAAGCTTTTGAAATAATATTTCCTGGAACAGCAAATACAGGATTTGAATTTTTCAAAAGAAAATTCGGAAAGCAAACAAAATAAAAATAAAAATGGACATGTTTTAGCATTGATTTCTGAATATTACCTAAAGGTCACACTTCCTCCCTTTCCTCTGCCTCAAAGTAATTTGAGATAAACTTCCTGGATATCTATTCTGAATTAGATTGGGATAGGTAGGGCTCCTAGGTCTGGGGAAATCATGTCAGATCGCTCTTTACAATTCTACTTCTGAGTCTGCCTCTCCTGCTCCAAGGAACATATCTACATGTACACCTTCTTTGAAAGCATCCTAGGCCTGGCCTGTTGGTCCTGTACTGTCCCCTGTCATGTTTCCTTCACTGGATTTTAGGCAGTGAACAGTGCTGTGTTTGTAAACTAGCTCTCAAAAACAAAAAATAATACTGATATGTAGCCTTGCGAACTTCCATGTATAAATACTCCTACTCTGGTCATTTTCACTTTCAAGTTACCAACATGAGGTCACTGTGGATGGAGTTGGGAAGAGAGGTACACAATCAGCTCTCAGAAATTAGTAAGAGCTGGTTCCAGCACATCATATGTATCTATCTTTGCAGAAATCTCTGGCTGCAGTCTTAGATGTCTCTATCCACTGCCCCTAATCTATTTCTGCTTGTCTTTAATTTTTACGAATTATATTTATAAGTGCACTGAATCCTCTTTTGGTTAGCCGTTTAGTTCCAAATCAGATTCTACAGTTGGCATAGTCTCTAGGTTCCTCTGGTTATGGATACCACCTTTCTCATGTGCCTGCTTATATCACATCAGCTGTAGTCACCAGCACAATGTAGACCTAGTATTCCTTCTTTGTTCCTAAGCACATGGCTATCTGCTAATTTTTTACTTTATGTCTCAGAAAAGCCACCTGTTTACCTGTTTTAAGCTCACTCACAGGACAGACAACAGACAGATCCTGATCGTCATACACGCTGAGGCCTTGCTCCATTCAGAGTATAAACTTCATTCATTTATTTGATGACTGAATCCTTCAGGAGCTGAAAGGCAAGGGAGGTTGTATTCAACAGTGTTCTCCAGATAAACAGAACCAACCAAAGGCTAGATGTAGAGATCAGAACAATAGATAGATAGAAATAGATACATTTATTATAAGAAATTGGCTTATGTAGCTATGGAGGCTAAGATCTGCAGTTTGAAAGCATGAGAACCAGGAAAGCCAACGGCATATATTTCAGTTCCGATCTAAAGGCAGTAGAAAACTGATGCTCAAAGCCAGGCAAGCAGAGAGGAAATTCTTTCTTTCTCAGAATTTTTTGTTTGTTTGTTTCTATTCAGGCCTTCAACAGATTGAATAAGGCCAGCCCACCTTTGGCAGGGCAATCTACTTTAATCAGTCTACTGGTTCAAATGTTAATCTTATCCAGAAACATCTTCACAGACACACCCAGAATAATGTTTAACCAAATATCTGTGCATTCCATGTCCCAGTCAAGTTGACACATAAAATTAATAATCACAGAGTGTGATCTTGAGAATCTCATGCTTGTGATTTTACAGTATTAAAATTATATTGAACATTATGAAAACATAGCAGATGTCATATAGATAGATGTTTTACTTTTGCCATGCCAGAGGAGTGGTGTGAGAGCTCTTGGGGAGAACAGCTTCAGATTTTGACCCCACAAAAACAGTTGTCTTCAAGCGTAAATAGGTTTAATGTGTTCAGATGTATGTGTATTACTTTATATTGATTGTTTTTGGATAAGTCTTTACATTGATGAGTATCAGGTGTGCCACACATAGCCTATCACTGGGATATAGACTTCCATATAGTACTGAGAGGAACTCATTTGGGTCTCCAGGGGCTTTTCTGTTTCCATGGATATGTGGACATCTTCAGCTACTAACTCTCCTTTTCATATCCTCTTGCTGCAGATCCATGCCCATATCCTTATTCCTGGGTTAGCCATTCATTTGCTTCACATTGTATTGCATGCATTCAATTAAGTAGACGTTAATATGACTTTTAGACTTTCTGAGGAAGGATCAATAACCATCTCCTACCCAACCAAGCTTAGCTGCATTTTGTCAACGGCATATTGAAAAAAAAATAATGACATTGTTTTTCACTGTCTACAACCTGCAGGTAGTGGATAGAATGCTGGACTTGTAGCTAACAGCAGCAACAACAATAGCAAAAGTGGCACCCTTCCCAGTTTCACTATCCCATCACTGTGTGGTCTTGTTCAAGCCACTGAAATCTGAACCTTTGTTCTCTCAATAGAAAATGAGGAGGCTGAGCTTGAATTTGGATAGCTAAGCACTTTCTTGTTGTGTCTCTGAATGGTAGCTTGCATAGCAGGGCTTTTCAGGTAAAGATGAAACAGGGGTGGGAGTGGGTAGGATGTGGCTGGTTAGAAAGTAGAAAGTGATTTTTGAGATGATACTTCCTGACAATCACCCACACAGATAGGATTGCCAGATTTAACACATAAAATTATAGAATGACCATTTAAATTTGAATTTTAGACAAACAATGAATACTCCGTAGTACAAGTATGTCCCAAGCAATATTGGAGATAAATTTATATTAAAACTATACATTATTTACCTGAAATTCATATTTAACTTAGTATCCTGTATTTTATGTGGCAACCCTAAATAACAGTAGATAACCTATTCTATCTCAACAGGTTGAGCTGAACAAGTAGGGCATCTTAGTGAAAAATAGAACATCAGTTCATAAAGACAGAGGCTGGGTAATTTGCCACCCATGCAGCATGGGATAAAAAAGTGTTGTTAGTTTTTCTTTTTTTTGCACAGGTTGCAATATCACTTTTATGGTTAAAAAAATTGTGTGACATTTTAATAATGACATAAGAAGTCATCAGGTGAATCCTTGAATAGACCTGAAGATGCTATATAGAGTTTTAGATGTAAAAGGTAGGTTACCAGAAGAATAAAAAGATGAACGAGAAGCCTCTGAGACTTTTTACTTAAGACAGAAAAATGCTAAAATTGTGTCTGGCTTAGGAGTTGAGTTGAATTACTTTGTAGTTTGTGTATTAAAATGGAGAAATAAAATTAATAGAAGAATTTTAAAGTTTTAGTAAGCAATAAGTGTAACATTTAATTAGGGTGCTGTTCTCAGTATGTTTTAATCTTCAGCTGCTAGAAAAAATGATGGTCATGCATCATTTGGTAGATAAAGCCTATGAACTAGATAACATAAGCCATATACTGGTGTATTGCAACTGCTGACATTTCCCTTGTCAACCCATGGGTCCAGTGGGCCTTATTACTGATGGCAAGCAAGAGATGCCTAAAGTCTTGACTTGCCTGGGTACAAAAGTACAACTTACTTGCCTGGGTAATGCACATCCAAGGTCCATATACACCTCGTCTGCCCCATATGCTGAGAGATTATCACATATTTTTATTCTCTCATTTCGAATGAATATACTCATTTGTCTGAGGACACACATTTTTCCTTCTCTTCCACATTTCTTTGAAAATGAACCATGCATAATGTATAAACTCTTGGATAACAAGTACCTGTTTGTGGGATGACTGCGTTTTCATTCATTCAAAACTGTTTACTTAGCACTTACCTCAGCCTTGTCATGGTGCTAGTGAAAGGAAAAAAAATTCAACTTAATACAAACTCATGATGCAGTATATATGTTAATTTAGAGGTAAAGCACAGGGCACTGAAGGACTACTGTTGAGAGCAACTAACCTATGGCGGGGGATGCAGCAGAAACGTCTCCTGTGGTGGCAAACTCTGAATTAAGGCTAGGGAAATAGTAGGAGAATTACACAGAGGAAGAGTGCAGGCTGAGTAGGCAGACACTAGCATTCTAGATAGAGTTATCAACATGTGCTAAGGCTTGAGAAGAAAGAGAACACAGCACTTGCAGGGGATTTCAAGAAGTTCAACTGACTGGTAGAGTGGGCAAAAAAAGCCAGCAGTGGCAAGGGATGAGATGCAGGGGAAACAGACTGTGATGGAATTGAATGTCATGCTCAGGAGGTTAGAAATTCCTGAGTATGATAGGAAGATATTGGAGTGCTTACAAAGATTTGTGTTTTAAAATGATCACTCTGAGCCAGGTGGGCTGGCTCACGGCTATAATTTCAGCACTTTGGGTGGCTGAGGCAGGTGGATCACGAGGTCAGGTGTTCAAGACCAGCCTGGCCAATATTGTGAAACACCGTCTCTACTAAAAATACAAAAATTAGCCAGGCGTGGGGGCGGGAGCCTGTAATCCTAGCAGTGGCAGGAGAATAGATTGAACCTGGGTGGCGGAGGTTGCAGTGAGCCGAGATTGCGCCACTGCACACCAGATTGGGCAAAAGTGCAAGACTCCATCTCAAAACAAACAAACAAACAAAAAGATCACTCTGGCTCAAGTGTTCAGTGTGGAAGGAGGGCCACATTGGAGGCAGGGAGACAAACTTAAAAGCCGTACCAGTAATCTAGGAGAGTGACTATGGTCGCGTGAATTTGGCAAGCAGTAGTGGGCATAGAGAGAAATGGACAGATTCATGGTTTACTGAGAAGAAAAATTATACAATTTTTTGTTTAATGTAAAATGATGTTAGAAAAATAATATCTCTATACTATAGATCCCAGTTTGTACATACGTATGTACATATTTGCATCTTGAAAACCTGGGAGAATTTGGGATGTAATTTACCAAGCCAGAGAAATTCACAGAGAACCATGAGAGAATAGATGGGTTTGCAACAGGCCAGATGAGTACCTAATGAGTTATGCTTTCACCATATGAATTTTAGGACTTTATTACATGCCTCAGTTAAAAAATCTCATGAGCAGTCGTATATATGGGTCTGAGTTTCAGCAGAGACATCTAGGCTATAATTCTGGAGGTTATCAGCATATAAGTGGTAAGCCAGTCTTGGACGTGAATTAAATCATCACGCACGCTGAGTGGAGCTTCTGCCCTGTCTGCCTTAAAAGAATAAGCAGAGCCGCTTGATTGGAGACCAAGAAAGAGCATGGAACGCTGAGGGAAAAAAATCAGGAGAGCATAGTGTCATAGAAGACACCAGGAGGGAGAATTTTAACAAAGAAGAGAGACAAATCAAAGGTATCATGTGGACTCAAAAGATCAAGAGTAGAATTAAGAGGCATTTTATTGGATTCAATAAAAGGAGATCTTGGTGGCTGGATACAGATAGTTATAGTAGTCTGGGCATGGTGTGAGATGCAAGAAATTGACAAATGTGTGGGAGGAGAGTAAGTGGAAGTAACTGGTACAGGAAAGGTCAAGAACATTCATTTTAGTATCAGTAAGACTTGCATAGGGTAAGTGCTAGTGGGAAGAAAACAGTAAGCGGAAGAGGAGTGTTAAAGAAGCAGGAAAGGAAGGGCATGAGTGTGAGAGCAAGTCCTCTGAAGAAGGCAGAGCTGTGGTCCCAGACAAAGGTGGGGCCAGCACCTCTCAGGAAAAAGAGTGCAGTTTAAGGCTTTCTCTCTCTCTCTCTCTCTGAATAGGAGAGGCCTAGTGTTGAGAATGACAGATTAGGAGATGGAGTGGGAGGTGTGAGGAAAGGGAGAACATTTGAAATTGCCAATTTGAGACTGGGAGAGAGGGCTGCCTAGAGAAACACAGGAAGTTTGCCAGGCATTTGTGAGTGCCCAGTAAATGTGGATGCCATAAACTGGAATTGAAATCAATCCAAGCAGTTGTGTGATTTTTTCCATTAGGGCCCAGAAGCGCTGATGTAGGGGATAAGAACACAGGCAGTGAAATTTATCTAATGCTGGGGTGTGGCAGACAGTGTGACAAATGCCAAAGTGTTTCTGCTCAGACAGGCAGATTTGAGGGGACACAGGGAAGAGGAACTTCACATCCTCAAATGAGGACAGAGGACTAAAAGACATGGAGAACTGAGAACAAAGGATTGAGGGCTGAGGGAATTGAGGCACGTGGAGAAGAGGACCTTCATGTCTTAAAACAGTCACATAGGAATTGTGGTTTGCAAAGACAGGTGTTTGCCAAGACTTTCTTAAGAAATTTGTAAAACTAGGAATAAGCTAGTTATAAATTATGACAATTCATCATGTTTGAAACATTTCATGACTGTAGATAAATGGTGGACCCTTGCATGAAAATGAAAATTCCTGTAATGTTCAAGGGAATTTATTACACATAAACATCTTTTAGGAGGATACAGTTATAGCATTTTCATAACAAAGGGGTGCATATTTCAAGAAATGGGAAATGGAGTTTTAAAGTTTATACAAAATAAATATTGAAAGTCAGCAAACAAATTATAATTCATATATAACTTGAATTTTATCATCTACAGATTATAGTTGTGAGCATAAATATTTATTGGGACATATGGAGTTGGACAAACATAGGGTTACATATGGCACATGAAAAATAAAAAACAAGCATACTGACAATATTAAAATACATTGATAGCAATCCACCTCTGAAACAGTTTCACTAAAGTCACAATTATGCATATTCCAGGTTACTATTAAATTTCTTGTACAGGAACAGTACAGAAGTCTTAGTTGGGGTGTATAATTACTATTAAAATATATTTCAACTGTTAATGTTTTTATTATACTTTAAGTTCTGGGATACATGTGCAGAACATGCAGGTTTGTTAAATAGGTATACATGTGCCATGGTGGTTTGCTGCACCCATCAACCCGTCATCTACATTAGGTATTTCTCCTAATGCTATCCCTCCCCTTGCCCCCCACCTACTGACAGACCCGGGTGTGTGATGTTCCCCTCCCTGTGCCCATATATTCTCATTGTTCAACTCCCACTTATGAGTAAGAACATGTGGTGTTTGGTTTTCTGTTCCTGTGTTAGTTTGCTGAGAGTGATGATTTCCAGCTTCATCTATGTCCCTGCAAAGAGATGAATGCATTCTTTTTTATGGCAGCATAGTATTTTATGGTGTATATGTGCCATATTTTCTTTATCCAGTCTAACGTTGATGGGCATTTGAGTTCGTTCCAAGTCTTTGCTATTGTGAATAGTGCTGCAATAAACATACGTGTGCATGTGTCTTTATAGCAGAATGATTTATAATCCTTTGGATATATACCCAGTAATGGCATTGCTGGGTCAAATGGTACTCCTTGTTTTAGATCCTTGAGAAATTGCCACAGTGTCTTCCACAATGGTTGAACTAATTTATATCAACTGTTAGTTTTTAAAAGTAGAGGATCTACATTGCTTAAATCTGAGAGCATCACTAGGACAAGCCACTCATATTATAATGGGCTACTTTTGACATTTCCACTTAGTTTTTCCTTCATATTGCAGAAAACATTGTTTTCACACATTTAGAATGTTTGTAGGACAAAAAAGTGAAATATAGCTTGCCAGTCATTCAACCCATAAATGTAAATCTAGCTGAATTATATTTTAATTCAAATTGCTATTGAATGCCACTTGAAGGTCCATATTTAAAAATGGCTACTTCCCATGTTGGGCAACATTGTGTCAGAAATGCCTTCATGGTTCTAATGTTGAACTCCTTTAAGGTCAGTCAGAGCTTTACAAATATAACCATGTGACCGGAAATTATTTTTAAGGAGTTAAAAAAATAAAATAGAAAGTAGACGTAGGGCATATGCTAGTAGTTGGTGTCTTATTCCGTGAGTGGTGTTGCAAAAATTTTGACGTTCCCAAAATATCTCCTGTTCTGCTGTGATGTGTCTTCTGTTCTGTTTTATATGATTCATAATCTGTATCATAGTAGTAAACTTTCTAGGGCATTCTGAGGGAATGTCTTTTGGAGCTCATTGACAAAATGCTACCAGAAGAGAGGAGGATTAAGTTCTTCTATAAACTTTCATTCTTATATGTCTCTACAGGGGAACACATATGCAGTTATGGACACCTCCTCATCTTGCTTGGATGTGGAAAAGGAAGAAGGTGGTAGAAGGGGAAAGGAAATTTGCATCTGTTGTAGAGGGAGGAGATATTGGCAAATACGCATAAGAAATAATGACAAGGGAGAAACCTGGAAAATGGAGGAGTAATGAGATTTAATTTGGGCTATTCTACAGTTCTGCCTAGAGCTAGCCCCTATCCTCTCATACGTTAGGATAAAATAATGTAAAGTCTTGGGGGCCGGACATGACTTAATAATTATGTAGACTTTGAAGTTTAGAGATATAACATCTGTTTTGGGCTACACAATAATCTAAATTACAGATAAGGACCTTGAAGTTTAAAAGAAGTCACTTTCCCAGATCTCATAGGACAGTACAGGGATTTGAACTCATATTTTCTAATCTTAGAAATTCTACATTTTGTACTACATTACAAGGTCCTCTAAGATAAATCCCTTCCTGTAGCGTAAAATACAAATGTTAATTTCATTTAATTCTTCTTTCCTATTGTTATTTCTTCTTCTTCTTTCAGCTCTCTTTATTTAAGTATATCGTGGGGTTAATGGCATTTTACTCAGCATACCATTTTTGCAAATGCTTATTTTAAATTTGAAAAGAGAGGAAGAGAGGAGAGAAAAGAAGAGAAGGGAAATTTTCAGTGAAAAACTTGGAAATTTATAAGAACATTTCCAGTTACACATAGGTTTGAAGTTTTTATTCTAAATAAAAGTTTTCTAGGGTGTAAAGCCCATGTTTTATTCTTAGCTTTGCCACTGAGTCATTCTCTGCCCTTGGACACCTCACCTAACACATTGTAACCTAGTAAGATTTAGCGTTGTTTCGAAACTAGATTGTGTTTGAAAAGAGAAATCTTCAGTTTTCCTGTTGTGATGTTCCTCTGTTTTCTTAAAGTACTTGAGATCCTGGGTGTCCTGCTGTGACTTGTTCAAGCATAATTTGTAACAAAATAAGATTGAAAGGTTTCTGGATTTCCCATGAAGATCTCTTCAAAAGGAATCTTTAAAGTTGAAGTATGGCTAACCTATTATTTTCTTTTCTATTGCCTTTTACTGTGTTATCCTCCAACAAGGTAACATGCAACCATCCACTGCCTGTAACCCTGGCTTCCTGTGCAGCAAAGAGAACTTGACTGCCAACCTTTCCCCCTGAACTTTGCTTCATGAGTGAAAACAGGATTAAATTATAGTTTCCATTTTTAAGATTCTTAAATATTTAGTATACTTTATGGTTATTTTCCTACTTATATTCCTCATCCTTTATGAGTAGCCATCTCATTTGTTCCCTCATATCTTTAGGAATGTCTGCGCTTAGATATTTAGACATTCACAGCTACGAAAACTAAAGACCACAAAGATTGGTCATTAAATTTGATTTTCATAAAGCTTCTTTCTAATTCCATGTCAACTTTGCAACACAGTTATCATTTTTAAAAATTTTTAATTTCCATTGGTACATAATAGGTGTGTATATTTATGAGGTACATGAGACATTTTGATTCAGACATGCCATACATAATAATCTGTCCATGGAAAATGGGGTAGCCATCCCCACAAGTATTTATCCTCTGCGTTACACACAATCCAATTATATTTTTTAAGCCATTTTAAAATGTACAATTAAATTAGTACTGACTATAGTCACCCTGTTGTGCTATCAAACACTAGGTTTTATTCATTCTTTGTAACTAATTATTTTGTACCTGTTAACCATCCCCAGCTCTCCCCAACCACTTCACTATCCCTCCCAGCCTTCCTATGCGGATAACGATCCTTCTACTCTCTGTCTCCAAGAGTTCAGTTGTTTTGATGTCTAGATCTCACAAATAAGTGAGAACATGTGATATTTGTCTTTCTGTGCCTGGCTTATTTCACTTAATATAATGATCTCCAGTTTCATCCATGTTGCTGCAAATGACAGGATCTCATTCTTTTTATGGCTGAATAGTACTTTGTTGTGTATATGTACCACATTTTCTTTGTTCATTCATCTGTTGATGGATGTTTAGCTTGCTTCCAAATCTTCACTACTGAGAATAGTGCTGCAACAAATACGGGAGTGCAGGTATCTTTTTGATATACTGATTTTCTTTCTCTTGTGTGTATATATAGCAGTGAGATTGCTGGATCACATGATAGCTCAAATTTTAATTTTTTGAGCACCCTTGAAACTGTTTTCCATATTGGATGTACCAATTTACATTCCCACCAACAGTGTACGAGGGTTCCCTTTTCTCCACATCCTCGCCTGTGTTATTGCTTGTCTTTTGGATATAAGCCGTTTTAACTTGGATGAGATGATTGTAGTTTTGATTTGCATTTCTCTGATGATCAGTGACGGTGAGCATCTTTTCATATGCCTGTTTGCCATTTGTGTTTTCTTTTGAGAAATATCTACTCAAATATTTTGCCCAATAGTTATCATTAATATTTATTCATTGAAGATTTTCATTGGTGTTTTAGTTTTGAAATAAATTTTGCTAATATTTGATTACTTACTAAAAAGTTTTATTTCCTTGGAATATATGAAAAGATTCATTGATAGATTAAGTTAGACCTCAGAAGGTTGTAGGTGTGGATTTAAAGGTAAAACTTCTGATTTTAGTTCTCTGGAAGTCAATCTTTCAGATAGTTTTCTGAGTGGCATCTATATGCTAGGTGCATGGTGAGCGATTGAATATTCTGGAAAACCATTTTCTGCTTTTGAGGTACTAATAATGTAACTGAAGAAACATTACATTTATATCAAATATTAGTGAGAGTTGAAGGCTACATTCATATAAGAGCTGTCACAAAATAGTGTGTGATTAACTGTCGAATGAAAATTACAGGTAATAAAACATTACCCTATTAGCTAGGAAGTAGGCCTAGGAAGAAGACATGATCCTGGAACTAGAGTCTGAGGGATTATGAAAGTATTTTTTAGGAAGTTAGACATAGGGAAAGCCAAAGAAGCATGAAAATAATCAGAGTAAAGGCCAAAAAGTAACAAGAATCAGACTTGTTTAAGCAGAAATTGCTCTCTAGGGAAACACATACCCGCTAGGTTGGTCAAGTAGAATGGCTTGGGGAAATAAAGGAGAAGTTAGAATTGTATGATCAACAACTTGTTTATGAAGGAAAGATAATGTAAAATGTATACAAGATAAACTAGATAGATGAGATTCACTGAAGACCAGTTCTGAGAAAACTGCTGTGGCTATGTTAGAAGATAAACGTATGAACAAAGCCAGTGAGAGTATATATTTATTTATTTAGATGTTAAGGTAAAAAGTATAATGTAGAAATACTTCCTAAATATGCTTAATTGAGTAAAATAATAATAAAGCCTCAAAGAAAGTATATCTATAATAGTGGAAAGTGATTTGTTTAAATACTAAACTTATTCCCTTAAAAATTATTTATTTTCACCCTTGTGGTAGACAGCTTATAAGATGGTCCCCAATAATACCTGCCTTGTAGCCCTTCTGTAAGCTGTTTCCCTTGAGGGTAGGATTGATTTGCAGACTCTCTCCTAATGAATAAACTATGGTAAAAGTAATGGGGTGTCACTTCTGAGATCAAGTTACAAAAGATTGTGGCTTTCATCTCATCCTCTCTTGCTCTATTGCTGTTTTGTTCTCAGGGAAGCTAGTACATTTTGTGAAGTCCATGTGACAGGGAATTTATGACTCTGGTGAATAGTTTTAAAAAAGACTTCAATGAGTGAGTGAACTTGGAAGTGTACCATCCCTAAATCCAGACATGAAATGATCCAATTTCCAGCCAACACCTTGACTGAAGTCTTATGAGAGACCCTGGGCCAGAGGCCCCCAGCTAAGACATTCCAGGATACTTGACCCCCATAGAAACTATGAGCTAATAAATGTTTGTTGTTTTAAGTCATTGAGGTTTGGAATAAGTTGTTGGACAGCAATAGACCACTAATACATTATTATAGTGTTGCATATTCTTCTACCTCCACCAGGACAACTGACTGAATACTATAAAGGATGCTCTTACTATAATACAACAAAATTTAAGCTAAAGTATACTTTTTAGTTTATTAGAATCACTGGAGTCATGGAAAATAAGATGCAATTCCAGGGATAAAATAAACTAAAGCCTGTAGGCAGAAAGTTTACCCTAGGATAAATGACAGCTAATTCCTGGGAACAAGAGTCCAAGCCTGGGGTTTACTGCAATGTAAGAAGCAGCTAAGAAGAGTTTCTTATGTAGGGTTAGAGAGGTTCAAGGTCAGTAATGCCCCTGAAAAGTATACCCAATTTGGGCTTTTAGGCTCTTCCTCTGAAAAAATTAGATAAAATATTTGAGCACATAATTAAAATAAAAACAATAACAACAAAGGAAACAGGCAACCACAGAGAGTAATGGAGAGATATCACCCAGGACTTTAGTTATTGGAATTATCTGGAAAAGTGTGCAAGTTAAGCATCTGTGGAATTTCTAAAGAAATAAAAAATTGCTTATAAAATGAGCAAACAATAAGTGATTCTTAAAAATAATCAGTCTTAAAAAAGGATGTAAAAGAATATTTAAAAATATAATCTTTTCTACACTTTTTCTTCCCCCTCTTCCCTGTCCCCATGTCTCTTCTAGTCATGCTATTGCTTTTAGTTCTCTTAATTAAATTTAAAATTCATTTAATGTATTAAGCCTGTATTCCATTGATGTGTCAATGTTGGAAAACATTACTTGCATTTTCACGATGTAAGTTGCTGGATTTAGTGGCCTTATGTAATCTCTCCTTGTCACCTCTAATACTCAAATGCTGATTACCATATTATTATATTTGTACTGTCATGGGTATTATTATTTACCTTCCATTTTGTTACTATATTATTCATCTTCCTTGGTATGCTTATAGATGACATCTAGAAATAGAAACAAGGATCAGCATATATAAATTCACAATTATGTAGATATTCATTGCAAAGCAAAAGTGAATTTCAACTCTTTAAAGGAAGGTGGCATGATCACTTTTCTGTGCTGCTCAGAAAGAAACAAGCTAACAAAAATGAATGGAGGTGGGGAGAGAGAAGATGGGAGGGTACGTATAGTGTATTATAATTCTTCCATTTCATTCATTTGAAGATGTGCTTTTTGTTTTTAACATTTGAACATCTCTGAGTTTGGAATGCATCTTATAATCACTGTTGGCCAAGCAGTGGTAATGGTCTGGGGTTACTGACTGCTCATGTGAAAACTTGACCATAGCTGCTCGTAATATCATGAATTCAATGGAATGATGCACATTGCCAGTACTACATACATTGAGTTTAATTGCCATTTAAAATATCAGGAAGGGCACATTATGATTCAACAATAATACAGTTATTGTATACATTGAAAGGAAAGAGAGCAATGTGATATGTGCTAAAATGCATACATAAATAATCTAGAAGAGTTATTGCAATGAGTATAAAATAAAAATTCTAAATAATAGGAAAGCATATACCATAGTTTAATTAGGAAAATTTTTTTTTCTTAGTGGCTATAAGGTAATAGTGCATCATATGATTAATAGATTTCTAGAGTCAATGAAATGTAAATTTTAAATGTGTATATTATAATTTGCCTTTTCCTTTTCAGTAAAATATTTCAGCTTTCTCGTTTTGCTATTCATTATAGGGAATTCACTTTATTCTCCATTTTTGTACAGAACCCTAATCTAATTCACTTTGCAGATTTGCTGTGATACAAGCAGCAGCTCTTCCAGCCCTTCCATCTCCATGCCATTACCTCTTTCTAGAGTAACAAGTTTTGGCTAGACACATTTGCAACTTCTCTTGCAGCTAGGGATGACATTACTAGGTTCTTCACATGTGATGTGGGCAGAAGTGATAGAATAAAAAGAAATCCCACCCACCTCTTTCCCTTTACTTTCTTTTCGTTTTCCCTGAGGTTGGAGTGTGGATGTGGTGGGAAGCCATCTTTAACAATGCACCCAAGGACCAAAATACAGAGGTTGCAAAATAAAATGAAAGAAAAAGCCCTAACATCATTGAGTTGTCCTGCTAGCACTGGATTACCTATACTTACGGATGCATGAGAAAAAAATATATTTTCTTTAAGTCAATATATATTAAGGGACAATATAATTGCCCTTTAGCATCCCTTTGTCTTTTTTTTGTGTGTGTGAAGTAGGTCTCAAAAGTTTGAAAGATTAACCTTAAAGAACAGGTGTGATATACGAAAGTTTAACTTCACCTTTTAAATATTTTTTTTTCCCAGAGATAGAGTTATTGAGGATGCAACCAAAAACTACATTACTTGGCAAATATTATTGAACTCTAATTATGGATATTAGAGAAAAAATTCTACAAAAATAATTATTCCACACATGCATGTAGAGTTCCAAGAATAACAGCTCATGAGAAAAACAGGGAGGCATCTCTATGAGTTAAGGTAAATGCAGTAGATACTCTTACAGACATACACTGAAAGTTCAGAGACTTATTAAATGTTAATTTCGTATATTTTCTCCTTTTATCTTCTGAGTTATGAGGAAGAAATAAACAGAAAATGATACCTAAATCAGAATTGTGTTAGCATGTTTCGCAAAGAGTCATTACCAAATATATGGTGAAAAAGAAAGTAGACATGATGAAAACAGTGGAAATTTATTAAATTGTGGCATTAATTGGCATGAAGTAGTTCATAATACTCCCATATTATCTTTATTATTGTCTATAAGAATCTACAGTAATGCTTTCTCTCTTCATTGTTGATGTTTATGAAATTTTCCTAAGAACTAACTTATTTGTTCATTTTTCTCTAATATTTCTGTTTTGTATTGTATCTATTTCTGCCCCTATTTTTATTATTTTTAGTTCATTTACTTACTTTGGTTTTCATTTGTTTACTGTTTTTCTGGTTTCCTAAGTGGAGAAATTGGAACATTGATTTTACTTGCCTTTCTTCATTTAAAGCTATAAGCTTCTCTGTAATAACTGCTTTATCTATATTCCACATATTTTATACTTTGTTTTCCTTATCATTCAGTTCAAATATTTTTTGAAATTTACCTTTGATTTCTTCTTTGACTCATGATTATTTGAAGTATTTTGGTTTGTTTCCAAAAACTTGAGGATTTTCTACATAACATTACTTCAATTTTAATATTATTATGTCTAGAGTGTATACTCTGATTTACATTCTTTGGTATTTATTGAGACTTGGTCTATGTAGGTCATGGTTTCTCAAACTTCGCATAACATATTTGACTGGATATTACTTTGTTGTGGGAGTTATTCTGTATATTTTAGGATGGTTAGCAGAGTCTCTACTAGATCTCAGTTTCTCCCCTACAGTTGTGATAATCAAAAAATGTCTTGAGACGTTACCAAATGTTTTCAGGGAGGCAAAATTGCCTCTACTTGAAAAATGCTGATCTAGATGAATGTCCCATATGCACTTAAAAAGAATGCATAATTTACAGTGATTGGGTGTGATGTTCTATAAATATCAGTTAGATTTAGCTGGTTATTAATGTTGTTCAAATCATACATATCTTCACTCATTCTTTTGTATTTAAAAAATCAATTATTGACAAGGCGTCTTCAAAATCTCCAATGATGATCACACATTTTTGTGTTTTTGTCTTTAGTTCTAATAATTTTTGATTCACATATTTCAAAGCTTGTTATTAGTTGCATATATATTTATCCTTGTTATTTCATGTTAAAATTGATGATTTTCCCATTATAAAATTTACCATTATAAAAAAAGTCTTGACACTTTTTCTCAAACTCTAGTTATAGTAATATAGCTACTTCAATTTTCTTATGCTTAGTGTTATCATGGTATTTTTCACATCTTTTCTCTTTCAGTTTACTCATGTCTCTGTTTTCAACTCATTTCCTATAAACATAATACAGTTTCATCTTGGATTTTTGAAATCTAACCTGACATTCTTTATTGGAAGTATTTATTTTGTTTGTATGTAATGCAATTATTGATGTTACATTTCTCATCTTGATTTTTCTCCCTCTTTTCTTGTTTATTATCTTGAGTGTATTGCATACATTTTTAGGATTACATTTTATCTCATGCATGTATTGTCACCTATAACTTTTCATATTATTTTAGATACTGATTCTAGATATAACACTAGGTATTATTAAGGTAGCACACATTAATAATATATTTCTTCATGTACCTTGCATCAATATAATTTCCTTTATCTTCATTCTGCTCTGTGTGCTCTTGTTGTTTTCTATTTTTTCTGCTAGTATTTTACAACTCCACAAAACATTATTTATATTTTGTTTTGTACAGTTCATTTTTATATTGCTTTAAACAAATTCAGAAATTATTATACAGATATTATACCTATACACACACTAATTTTTAAATAATTACACCTATTTACTTTCTCTGGTCAGTTTTTTTTTTCTTTTTAATTTCTAATATTACTTGTTTCTTTTCCTCTTTGTTTTGTTTGAATACTTTTCATTTTATTGATCAGCCCTCACATTCACTGATACTGTCTTCTGCTTTTTCCAGTCTGCTATAAGTTCATTCAACGAATTTATAATTTTCAATCAATAAATTTTACATGCAACATTTCTTTCTTTCTTTCTCTTTTTTTTTTTTTTTTTCAGAGATGGAGTTTCACTCTTGTTGCTGAGGCTGGAATGCAGTGGCATAATCTCGGCTCACCACAACCTCCATCTCCTGAGTTCAGGTGATTCTTCTCCCTCAGCCTCCTGAGTAGCTGGGATTATAGGCACCTGCCACCATGCCTGGCTAATTTTGGATTTTTACCATGTTGCCAAGGCTGGTCTGTAACTCCTGACCTCAGGTGATCTACCCACATCGGCCTCCCATATATGCAACATTTCTATTTAGATCTTTATGCAGTTATCATGTGTTTGTTGAAATTTCCAAGCTTCCTACTTCATATGCACCATTTTTACTTTATTCTTTAACATTTTTATCGTGGTTATTTTAACTTCTCTGTTTGATAATTCCAACATTTGTGCTATCTCTAGATTTGCTTCTATCGACTATTTTCTCCCTTGTTCATTGTTCATATATTTTGCATTTTGCTTGCTTGTAATCTTTCATTTTTTTTGTGAAACGTTTTGTAAAAAAAAGGATAGTAGAAACTGAAGGAAGTAATATTTGCTTCTAAGTAGGGGCAGGTACAGTTTTAATCAGGCCATGAGAGCAAAAGTTGGGTCAATATACTGTAGTTGATTTGGGTTAGTGCTTTATTTCAACATTAGCTTACTTTAGTTTTCTGCTATCTTCAAATGTTTGGAGAGTTGAATCAGAACTATTCCTTCTGAAGGACTTAGGATCAGAGCACTACCAATACTCAAGAGATCTGCCTATACTTCAAAGCTGAACCAGCAGCTTTTGCAACTGTGGGATATGTCTCTAGTTTACAGCCTGTTTGTCAGTTTTCTGGGTCCTGAAGCATTGTTTTGCCTTTTAGACATGCCCAGTGCTTTCTGCACCTTAGAAGGTCTCTTTCAGACCTGTCATCTGTTTCCCAGTCTTTGTAGGGCTATGGCTCTGTACTCTATAAAGATAGAGAACACTATGAAGAGATTTAACTTTAGCTTTCCTAATTAGCCTTCTGTCTTTAGTAATTGAGAGCCAAATTGTAATGGGGTGTGTGTGTGTGTGTGAGTCTGTGTGTGTGTGTGTGTGTCTGTGTGTGATCTCTTCAACCCCTCTAACCTTCCTTAGATGATGTATTTATCTGCATTTGCTTCCCTGCTGATATGGTTTGGCTCTGTGTCCCCACCAAAACCTCATCTTGTAGTTCCCATAATTCCCACATGTTGTGAGAGGGACCCAGTGGGAGATAGTTGAGTATTGGGGGGAGTCTTTACTGTAGTGTTCTCTTGATAGTGAATAAGTCTCATGAGATCTGATGGTTTTAAAAATGGGAGTTTCCCTGCACAAGCTCTCTCTTTCATGTAAGATGTGTCTTCTGCTGTGATTGTGAGGCCTCCTCAGCTGTGTGGACCTATAAGTCCATTAAACCTCCTATTTTTGTAAATTGCCCAGTCTCAGGTGTATCTTTATCAGCAGGATGAAAATGAACTAATATAGCAAATTGGCACCACTAGAGTGGGACTGCTGAAAAGATACCTGAAAATGCGAAAGTGACTTTTGAACTGGGTAACAGGCAGAGGTTGAAACAATTTGGAGGGCTCAGAAGGAGACAGGAAAATGTGGGAAAGATTGGAACTCCCTAGAGACTTGTTGAATGACTTTGACCAAAATGTTGATAATGATATAGACAATGAAATTCAGGCTGAGGTGATCTCAAATAGAAAGAAGGAACTTGTTGGGAACTGGAGCAAAGGTAACTCTTGTTAAGTTTTAGCAAAGAGACTGGTGTCATTTTGCCCCTGCCCTAGAGATCTGTGGAAATTTGAATTTAAGAGAAATGATTTAGGGTATCTGGCGGAAAAAATTCCTAAGCAGCATGGCATTCAAGAGGTGACTTGGGTGCTGTTAAAGGCATTCAGTTTTAAAAGGGAAGCAGAGCATAAAAGTTTGTAAAATTTGCAGCCTGACAATGCGATAGAAAAGAAAATCTCATTTTCTGAGCAGAATTCAAGCCGGCTGCAGAAATTTGCACAACTAATGAGGAGCCAAATGTTAATCTCCAAGACAATGGGGAAAATGTTTACAGGGCATGTCAGAGGTCTTCACCGCAGCCCCTCCCACCACAGGCCTGGAGACCTAGGAGGAAAAAGTGGTTTCGTGGGGTGGGCCCAGGGTCCCATGCTATATGCAGACTAGAGACTTGGTGCCCTGCGACCTAGCTGCTCCAGCCATGGCCGAAAGGGGCCAATGTAGAGCTTGGGTCATAGCTTCAGAGGGTGCAAGCCCCAAGTCTTGGCAGCTCCCAAGTGGTGTTGAGTCTGTGAGTGTGCAGAAGTCAAGAATTGGGGTTTGGGAACTTCTGATTAGATTTCAGAAAATGTATGGAAATGCCTGGATGCCCAGGCGAAAGTTTGCTGCAGGGGCAGGGCCTTCATGGTTAAACTCTTCCAGGGCAGTGTGGAAGGGCAATGTGGGGTTGGAGCACCCACACAGAGTTCCTACTGGGGCACTGCCTAGTGGAGCTGTGAGAAGAAGGCCACCATCCTCTAGACCCGAGAATGGTAAATCCACTGACAGCTTGCACCATGCACCTGGAAAAGCCACAGACATTCAATGCCAGCCTGTGAAAGCAGCCAGGAGGGAGGCTATACTCTGCAAAGCCACAGGGGTGGAGCTACCCAAGGCCATGGGAATGCACCTCTTGCATCAGCATGACCTGGATGTGAAACACGGAGTCAAAGGAGATCATTCTGGAGCTTTAAGATTTGACTGCCCTGCTGGGGCTGTCAAGATTTGACTTTAAGATTTGACTAGCCCCTACATTTTGCCCAACTTCTCCCATTTGGAATGGCTATCTTTACCAAATGCAAGACTTTGGACTGTAGGCTTTTGAGTTAATGCTGAAATGAGTTGAGACTTTGGGGGACTGTTGGGAAGGCATGATTGGTTTTGAAATGAGAAGACATGAGATTTGGGATAGGCCAGGGACAGAACAATATGGTTTGGCTCTGTGTCCCCACCTAAATCTCATCTTGTAGGTCCCATAATTCCCATCTGTTATGGGGGGGACCTGGCGGGAGATGCCTGTATCCTGGGGGCACATCTTTCCTGTGGTGCTCTTATGATTGAGAATAAATCTCACAAGATCTGATGGTTTTAAAAATGGGAGTTTTCCTGCACAAGCCCTCTCTTTGCCTGCTACCATCCATGTAAGATGTGACTTGCTCCTTCATATCTTCTGCCATGATTGTGAGGCCTCCCAAGCCATGTGGAACTGTAAGTCTGTTAAATCTCTTTTTTTTGTAAATTGCCCAGTCTTTATCAGCAGCATGAAAAAGGACTAATATACCTGCCTAACACAACCTCCTCTGAAAGAGATTTGCACTTGACAGAGGCCATGGACATTTCAATGGGTCTATCTCTTAGCTCTCTTTCTTTGATATCCTCCCTAGTTTTGGTGTATTACTCCCTACATTCGGTGAATACTCATGAGCAACAGTTGACAGATGGGTGCAGATTTGGTTTGTGGGTGGGTTTCTTCTAAATTCAAGTCTACCATGCTAAGCTACATATGGCTGTTAACAATTCATAAAATCTGTGTCTGATATCTAACATATTTTTTCTTCCCTCATCTCACTCTAATGGCATATTTCTTCCTCAGCAGGCCTGTGTCCCTTCTCTTCTATGAAGGACCTGACACTTCCTGATTAACACTTTGTTTAGGTCTCATTATTTCTTTAATGCTTTGGTTAGTTTTAAGAACTATATTTTTTGCATCTTATCTGGATTTTTGTTGCTTTTATCATTAAGGTGGGAGTGACAGTCTTTTGTAACATTCTCATTTAATTAGAAAACAAACTCCATTTATTATTATTATTATTATGAATTTGAAGTGCCTCTATTATGGATGAGATCTCTCGCATAGGTGCAAATGATACTGATAACATAGAAGTCAAACAATTACAACTCCCTCTTCTCACTAGAAAATGCTTATAAGAAACTAGATGTTTTTTGTTCACTGAGTTTAGCAAACTGGGTCTTATAGTACTTCAAACATGAAGAATACTGGAGCAGGGCATCACAGTGACTCATGCTCCTTCTGGTTTCTTGAAATTCAAATTTGGAAACATTTGGCAGAAATATTTTGGTGCTCTGAACTGGTGGTGGTGTATATAGGGCCCTAATTGTCACTGACTCATTCCACAAAAGATTTCTTTTTCCTTTCACTCTATTTCCTACTTTTCTAACTTCTAAGAAATATTTTTGTTACTTAGGGAACACTTGTAATTTAATTTATTGCTCTTATTTTAACTTTATAAATGAAGAGTTCTTTCATATTCATGGCCACACTTTTTCAGAGATTGAACAATGTAATTATGTTACTAATCTTTCTATTTCCAAACTTCATATATTTACTTATTATGGTATTTTCTTTTTAATCAGTGCTGTTATCTGTTTAATTATTTTCACTGTTACTTGAATACAATCCAGATTGTTTATATAAGGTTTCTAGTATACTTAGCCAAACATACTCAAGCACAGTTGTGCATGTTTGTATATTAAAATATATACAACCTTTTAACAGTCTTTATCTACATAAGACTTTCTGTGTTACATTTCTATAATCTAGACTGAAACAGAATAGACAGTTTTGTAACTTGTTTTTCCCATTCAGCATTCATATACTCTTACATATATTGATAGCCTATTTTTATTTCTGTTGTGGGAATTGCCATATGTATAGACATAAGTTCAATAGATCATCATGGCAATTTGATCAGGCACCTTGCCCTGATTGAATTCTGCCTTGACAAGGATTAAGTAGCAATTTGACACACATTTGTTTTCCTTTGGTACATATGAATCTCTTCATTCTTGGAATAAAGAATGAGTGTCTTTGCTGTATTTTATTTTTATTTTTAACCAATTTCTTGTAAAATCTTCAGGGTAATTCCCATTTCTGGAATCCCTTTTATTGTTTTTATATTGATGAGTAGTCTTGGTATGATGAAAAATAAAATTGCATAGATACAGCAATGAGCTGATTTCTTTCTTTCTTTTTTTTTTATATCATGAGTACATTATAGTTTGATTGTCCAGTGTTGGATGGGACCCAGTGGACACTCTGCTGTACAGCTGATTTACGCTTGTAGGTTAGCTAAGCACAGACAGGGTTAGAGATACTGTATATCATTGCCAAACAAAAGTAAATCATGTATGGAAGTCCTGATTAGGTTAAACTTGAAACAACATGGAGAGACATCCAAGTTTTTGGAATTGGCTTCTTCAACAAATATTCCTTTGACATTGAAAATAAGCTATGACACCTAAATTCTACACCTGGACAGTAGAGCCTCCTTCCTTGGGTCAGCAAGTTAGATATTTCTGTGTAGTACAAACATACACAAATATAGAAAACATATACAAAAACAAGATCAAAAAAAGAATACTTTGGACATCTGAGAGCTGCCATTCAGCAATGGCACAACATGACCTATAGTCTTAAACATCTATTATTGTGGCTGACTCTATTTGGGCCCCAAGGAGAAGCTATATCTCTTTAGACTTAGGTTGTAGAAATCATAGGAGACATTTTCAAAATGTGGTGAAGGTTTGAAGATTATGCCTTCATCAACATGAGAAATTTACACTGCTTTATAGCAGAGAGGCAGAAATGTCTTTTCTCATTGAGAAAAAAGACACATTAATTGATTCATCAAATGAAGTTCCTTACAGTTACTGTGACTGCCACAGGCTTTGCAGTATAATGAAGTATTATTTCTCAGTAGTATTGACAGTCCCTTATTTTGTTTATTTTCCTGTTCAAACTCTTGGTTCTGGAGGTTTTAATAAAATAATGTGACATTTGCAACAGTTGCATGGGATGGCTAAATAATTTTTACAGTAAGAAATCACTCATATTTACTTTGAAACTTGTATATATGTAGATATAGAGGTAATTTAGGTAAAGCGTAATACCTTTTTGTTCACATCGGCAATGAGATGAGCATTGAATGAAAGAATTGAGAGTAGTGGTTTCATTGAAAAGTAAGGATTTAATTAAATTTTCAAAAATTCAATATAAATATTAGATGTTAAGATGAATTTTAATATTCATTAATTTTAGCATATATTTTTATTATTTTGATAGTTGACTTAGAATGTTTTATAAAAATAACTGGAAACATGAAAATAATTTTAATTTAAAAATTTGACAGATAACATTTGATAAAATATAATCAATTTTTTATACTTTTGAAAATACATTGTTTTTAATTATTTCAATCATTCCCATTAATAGAACAAATACTATGTTATGCCATGATTATAATGATAAAAATCAGTATTTTTCTTCAAGTGAAATTTTTAAAAAACTATGTAATAATATGTAGTAACTTATGAATTATATTTATCTGTATTTGAGTATACATCAAAACATTACCAAAGTGAAATTTTTAAAAAACTATGTAATAATATGTAGTAACTTATGAATTATATTTATCTGTATTTGAGTATACATCAAAACATTACCAGCGAACTAGGGAACATTAACACATGACGTAATAATTAAATGTAGTCATCTTCAACATTTTTTAAACTTGTAGTTGTATGAAAACCATAGCTGTACACATATTTTAAAGTTTTGTTATTATGTAAAGGTAGGTTTTTTGAGTTAGAAGACTAAACATAATTTATTTAATAATTTAGCTAGATTTTAGATTTAAAATATTTAGATGTTTAATGGTTAAATATTTAATGTCAAATTTTAAATATTTAATTATAGTATGTGAGTCTCATTTGGTCTCTGGTCCTGTAAATATTAGGAGTAGGAGTCTTCCTTGTACTTCCAAAATATTGAATATGAACTGGTTATTTTATTTGCAGAGTCATTACAAATTTCCTGTGTTATGATAACAGTATTATACAATAAATATCTATATGTTGTAGATATACTTATGTAATTATTTAATAGGTGAAATATGTTCAAAATTTGCTTTAAAATATATCCGGGGGCAGAGCAAGATAGCCGAATAGGAACAGCTCCAGTCTCCAGCTCCCAGCGCGAGCAACTCAGAAGACAGGTGATTTCTGCATTTTCAACCGAGGTACTGGGTTCATCTCACTAGGGAGTGCCGGACAATCGGTGCTGGTCAGCTGCTGCAGCCCGACCAGTGAGAGCTGAAGCAGGGTGAGGCATCGCCTCACCTGGGAAGCACAAGGGGGAAGGGAACCCCTTTTCCTAGCCAGGGGAACTGAGACACACAACACCTGGAAAATTGGGTAACTCCCACCCCAATACTGTGCTTTACCAAGGGTCTTAGCAAATGGGCACACCAGGAGATTATATCCCACACCTGGCCGGGAGGGTCCCATGCCCACGGAGCCTCCCTCATTGCTAGCACAGAAGTCTGCGATCTAATGGCAAGGCAGCAGCGAGGCTGGGGGAGAGGTGCCCACCATTGCTAAGGCTTAAGTAGGTAAACAAAGCCGCTGGGAAGCTCGAACTGGGTGGAGCTCACAGCAGCTCAAGGAGGCCTGCCTGTCTCTGCAGACTCCACCGCTGGGGACAGGGCACAGCTAAACAACAGCAAGAACAACAGCAACAACAACAAAAAAAGCAGCAGAAACCTCTGCAGATGCAAACGACTCTGTCTGACAGCTTTGAAGAGAGCAGTGGATCTCCCAACATGGAGGTTGAGATCTGAGAATGGACAGATTGCCTGCTCAAGTGGGTCCCTGACCCCTGAGTAGCCTAACTGGGAGACATCCCCCACTAAGGTCAGACCGACACCCCACACCTCACATGGTGGAGTACACCCCTGAGAGTAAGCTTCCAAAGCAAGAATCAGACAGGTACACTCGCTGTTCAGCAATATTCTATCTTCTGCAGTCTCTGCTGCTGATACCCAGGCAAACAGGATCTGGAGTGGACCTCAAGCAATCTCCAACAGACCTACAGCTGAGGGTCCTGACTGTTAGAAGGAAAACTAACAAACAGGAAGGACACCCACACCAAAACCCCATCAGTACATCACCATCATCAAAGACCAGAGGCAGATAAAACCACAAAGATGGGGAAAAAGCAGGGCATAAAAGCTGGAAATTCAAAAAATAAGAGTGCATCTCCCCCTGCAAAGGAATACAGCTCATCGCCAGCAATGGATCAAAGCTGGACGGAGAATGACTTTGACGAGATGAGAGAAGAAGGCTTCAGTCCATCAAAATTCTCAGAGCTAAAGGAGGAATTACGTACCCAGCGCAAAGAAACTAAAAATCTTGAAAAAGAGTAGAAAATTGATAACTAAAATAATTAATGCAGAGAAGGCCATAAACAAACAGACAGAGATGAAAACCATGACATGAGAAATACGTGACAAATGCACAAGCTTCAGTAACCGACTCGATCAACTGGAAGAAAGAATATCAGCGATTGAGGATCAAATGAATGAAATGAAGTGAGAAGAGAAACCTAAAGAAAAAAGAAGAAAAAGAAATGAACAAAGCCTGCAAGAAGTATGGGATTATGTAAAAAGACCAAATCTACGTCTGATTGGGGTGCCTGAAAGTGAGGGGGAAAATGGAACCAAGTTGAAAAACACACTTCAGGATATCATCCAGGAGAACTTCCCCAACCTAGTAGGGCAGGCCAACATTCAAATTCAGGAAATACAGAGAACGCCACAAAGATACTCCTCAAGAAGAGCAACTCCAAGACACATAATTGCCAGATTCACCAAAGTTGAAATGAAGGAAAAAATCTTAAGGGCAGCCAGAGAGAAAGGTCAGGTTACCCACAAAAGGAAGCCCATCAGACTCACAGCAGATCTCTTGGCAGAAACTCTACAAGCCAGAAGAAAGTGGGGGCCAATATTCAATATTCTTAAAGAAAAGATTTTTCACCCAGAATTTCATATCCAGCCAAACTAAGTTTCATAAGTGAAGGAGAAATAAAATCCTTTACAGATTTTGTCACCACCAGGCCTGCCTTACAAGAGACCCTGAAGGAAGCACTAAACATGAAAAGGATCAACCGGTATAAACCATTGCAAAAACCTGCCAAAATGTAAAGACCATCGAGGCTAGGAAGAAACTGCATCAACTAACGAGCAAAATAGCCAGTTAATATCATAATGGCAGGATCAAGTTCACACATAACAATATTAACCTTAAATGTAAATGGACTAAATGGTCCAATTAAAAGATACAGACTGGCAAACTGGATAAAGAGTCAAGACCCATCAGTTTGCTGTATTCAGGAGACCCATCTCACATGCAGAGACATACCTAGGCTCAAAATAAAGGGATGGATGAAGATCTACCAAGCAAAGGGAGAACAAAAAAAAGCAGGGGTTGCAATACTAGTCTCTGATAAAACAGACTTTAAACTATCAAAGATCAAAAGAGACAAAGAAGGCCATTACATAATGGTAAAGGGATCAATTCAACAGGAAGAACTAACTATCCTAAATATATATGCACCCAATACAGGAGCACCCAGATTCATAAAGCAAGTCCTTAGAGACTTACAAAGAGAGACTTAGACTCCCATACAATAATAATGGGAGACTTCCAACACCCTGTCAACATTAGAAAGATCAACTTGAGACAGAAAGGGTAACAAAGATATCTAAGAATTGAACTCATCTGCAGCAAGCCCAGAACTAATGAGCCTCTACAGACTCTCCACCCCAAATCCAGCAGAATATACATTCTTCTCAGCTACATCACACTTATTCCAAAATTGACCACATAACGATAAAGCATTCCTCAGCAAATGTACAAGAACAGAAGTATAACAAACTGTCTCTCAGACCACAGTGCAATCAAACTAGAACTCAGGATTAAGAAAATCAATCAAAACCACTCAACCACATGGAAACTGAATAACCTGCTCCCTGAATGACTACACAGGGTACATAGCAAAATAAGAAGGCAGAAATAAAGATGTTCTTTGAAACCAATGAGAACAAAGATTACAACATACCAGAATCTCTGGGACATTTAAAGCAGTGTATAGAGGGAGATTTATAGCACTAAATGCCCACAAGAGAAAGCTAGAAAGATCTAAAATTGACCTCTAACATCACAATTAAAAAGAACTAGAAGCAAGAGCAAACACATTTGAAAGCTAGCAGAAGGCAAGAAATGCTAAGATCAGAGCAGAACTGAAGGAGATAAGAAACACAAGCACTCAAAATCAATGAATCTGAGTTGGTTTTTGAAAAATCAACAAAATTGACAGACCAACAAGACTAATAAAGAAAGAAAGAGAAAGAATCAAATAGATGCAATAAAAATGATAAAGGGATATCACCACCGACACCACAGAAATACAAACCATCAGAGAATACTATAAAACACCTCGCCAAATAAACTAGAAAATCTAGAAGAAATGGATAATTTCTGGACACTTACACTCTTCCAAGACTAAACCAGGAGAAGTTGAATCCCTGAATAGACCAATAGCAGGCTCTGAAATTGGGGCAATAATTAATAGCTTACCAACCAAAAAACTCCAGGGCCAGATGGATTCACAGCTGAATTCTACCAGAGTGCAAAGGAGGAGCTGGTACCATTCCTTCTGAAACTATTCCAATCAATAGAAAGAGGGAATCCTCCTAACTCATTTATGGGGGCCAACATCATCCTGATAGCAAAGCCTGGCAGAACGCACAACAAAAAGAGAATTTTAGACCAATATCCTGATGAACATCGATGCAAAATCCTCAATAAAATACTGGCAAACTGGATTCAGCAGCACATCAAAAAGCTTATCCACCATGATCAAGTAAGGCTTCATCCCTGGGATGCAGGCTGGTTCAACGATAGCAAATCAATAAACATAATCCAGCATATAAACAGAACCAAAGACAAGAACCACATGATTATCTCAATAGATGCAGAAGGCTTTGACAAAATTCAACAGCCCTTCATGCTAAAATGCTCTACAAAATTAGGTATTGGTGGGCAGTAACTCAAAATAATAAGAGCTATTTATGACAGACCCACAGCCAATATCATACTGAATGGGCAAAACTGGAAAAATTCCCTTTGAGAAACTGGCACAAGACAGGGATGCCCTCTCACACTCCTATTCAACACTTAGTGTTGGAAGTTCTGGCTAGGGCAATCAGGCAAGAGAAATCAAGGGTATTCAGTTGGGAAAAAGAAAGAAGTCAAATTGTCCCTGTTTGCAGATGACATGATTTTTATATTTAGAAAACCCGTGTCATCAGCCCCAAAATCTCCTTAAGCTGATAAGAAACTTCAATAAAGTCTCAGGATACAAAAGATTAATGTGCAAAAATCACAAGCATTCTTATACACCAGTAACAGACAAACAGAGAGCCAAATCATGAAAGAACTTCAAATCACCAATTGCTTCAAAGAGAATAAAATACCTAGGAGATCAAGTTACAAAGGAGGATGTAAAGGACCTCTTCAAGGCTACAAACCACTGCTGATTGGGAAATAAAGAGGACACAAACAAATGGAAGGAATATACCATGCCATGGATAGGAAGAATCAATATCGTGAAAATGGCCATACTGCCCAAGGGAAATTTATAGATTCAATGCCATCCCCATCCATGTGGGTTTCTTCACAGAATTGAAAACTAACAAAAGTTCATATGGAACCAAAGAGCCCGCATTGCCAAGAAAATCCTAAGTCAAAGAACAAGGTGGAGGCATCCATACCTGGCGTCAAACTATACTAAAGGCTGCAGTAACCAAAACAGCATGGTACTGGTACCAAAACAGAGATATAGACCAATGGAACAGAACAGAGTCCTCAGAAATAATACCACACATCTACAGCCATCTGATCTTTGACAAACCTCAGAAAAACAAGAAATGGGGAAGGATTCCCTATTTAGTAAATGGTACTGGGAAAATTGGCTAGCCATAAGTAGAAAGCTGAAACTGGATCCTTTCCTTACTCCTTATGAAAATTAATTCAAGATGGATTAGAACTTAAATGTTAGACCCTAATACCATAAAAAACCCTAGAAGAAAACCCTAGAGTAATACCATTGCAGGACATAGGCATGGGCAAGGACTTCATGTCTAAAACACCAAAAATGAGAGGTAACAAAAGCCAAAATTGACAAATAGGATCTAATTAAAACTAAACAGCTTCTGCGGCAAAGAAACTACCATCAGAATGGATGGGCTACCTACAGAATGTGAGAAAATTTTTTGCAATCTACTCATCTGACAAAGGGCTAATATCAGAGACACCACAAAAGAACTCAAAACAAATTTAAGAAGGAAAAACAAACAACCCCATCAAAAAGTGGGCAAAGGATGAACAGACATTTCTCAAAAGAGAAGACATTCATACAGCCAACAGACACATGAAAAATGCTCGTCATCACTGGCCATCAGAGAAATGCGAATCAAAACCACAATGAGATACCATCTCAAACCAGTTAGAATGGCAATCATTAAAGTCAGGAAACAACAGGTGCTGGAGAGGATGTGGAGAAATAGGAACACTTTTACACTGTCTGTGGGATTGTAAACTAGTTCAACCATTATGGAAAACAGTATGGCGATTCCTCAAGGATCTAGAACTAGAAGTACCATATGACCCAGCCATCCCATTACTGGGTATATACCCAGAGGATTATAAATCATGCTGCTATAAAGACACATGCACACGTATGTTTATTGCGGCACTATTCACAATAGCAAAGACTTGGGATCAACCCAAATGTCCATCAGTGACAGACTGGATTAAGAAAATGTGGCACCTATACACCATGGAATACTATGTAGCCATAAAAAAGGATGAGTTTGTGTCCTTTGTAGGGACATGGATACAGCTGGAAACCATCATTCTCAGCAAACTATCGCAAGAACAGAAAACCAAACACCGCATGTTCTGACTCATAGGTGGAAACTGAACAATGAGATCACTTGGACTCGGGAAGGGGAACATCACACACCGGGGCCTTCCATGGGGGGGGGGAGGAATTGCATTGGGAGTTATACCTGATGTAAATGACGAGTTGATGGGTGCTGACGAGTTGATGGGTGCAGCACACCAACATGGCACAAGTATACATATGTAATAAACCTGCATGTTATGCACATGTAACCTAGAACTTAAAGTACAATAATAATTAAAAAAAAAGAAAAAATATATATCCAAATTAATACTTTTTTTGTTTTTATTATCTCCATGGAATACTTTGAGGAGTAAAGGGGTAGATATATGCTCCATTTGTAAATTAGGTTTGGCAAAGAAGTCTATTATTCCATTTAGTCAATAATTTTGTTCTCATCTTTGCCTGAAAATATATTCTGAAAGCTCTTTAAAAAGTTCTAGAAGCATTAGAACACATCTGATCTGAATTTCAATTTTACATTTTTACTATTTTTTTTTATTTTGGTCAACTTTAGCCATCTGAAATCTCAATTTTCTCATTTTAAAACCTACAATGGTTCTATTAACACTGATTGCAATGAACTCTGGTGAGAATTAAACAAAAAAGTATATTTTGCTTACCACAATGCTTGACACAGAACAAGCACACAATAAGATGAAGCTACTTAATAGCATCACCCAGCATTAGTTTTGGGTAATAAGACAATTATTTAAATATGAAAGCAGTTGCTTTCCTTTATTTGTGGAAATAGATTTTATGGTAATATTTAATAAAATATTTATTTTTGGCAGGGAAAGTCATTGTAGCTTTAGCTAAACATTCATCTTTTCTTTCTATCTACTACAAGTTTCCAAAAGGAAAGTGAGCATTTCTGCCTTGGAGATGGTAAGGCTGAGAAATGCTGGAATTCTTGCACTGGATGTTTGTGGTTAAGAGCACATCATTGCCTCTTTGCACCAGGGTAGTAGGTAGTGGTAAAGAGGGGGTGGTAAAGATGAATTATACTTTAGTTTAAACACGTCCTCCAAAATACATATTGAAATTTAGTTGCCAATGTAATGGTATGGGGAGGTGGGGCTTTTAAGAGGTGATTAGATCTTGTGCATTCTATTACTATTACTGTTTTATATTTCGTGTTTTACTTTGAGTTACAAACTTTCATTCACAAACTCTTGTCAATGATTTCTTCTGCTTCCATGCCTACCTGGCTTACTTCTGCCAACCTGTCTAGATACAATTCAATGTTTCATTAAAAGAACATTTGCCAAAGGTTTCCTTTTACCTTTTCCTCTAGCATGGAAATGAACTTGCATTTGCTGCATACATAGCCAAAGATAATCCAAATCAAAATGCCTAATTTTTGCATTAGAATTAATGCTGTTATGGGATAGTTGATGTGGGTGTAGGCTCTTGGTAAAGGATAAGTTTGGCCTCATATTTCTCTCTGTCTCACTTGTTCACTTCTCCCTTGCACTGTTCTGCCACAGGATGACCCTTACCAGATGCTGGTGCTATGCTCTTGGACTTCCCAGCCTCCAGAACAATGAACTAAATAAACTTCTGTTTCTTTTTTTTAAATTACTTATTCTGTTATAGCAGCAGAGAATTGACCAAGATAGATGGGAAGAGAAAGAGAGAAAAGAAGAAGAGAGAAGGATAAGAGAAAATAGAAAGAAAATGCTGGTCCTTTTTACTTTAAAATGTCAAACAATAAGGGGACATGTTCTAATTTTTAAAATAATAAAAGTCTTCAAACTATACAATGTGAGTCATTTTTAGCATTTGAGATAGAAATGGAAGATACACAAAACACACAGGAGAAAGCTGAAGGTCAGGGGGAATTAGAAGATAATTGTGAAAATGAACAGTGATGATTTATCTGCCCGTGGTCTGGAAATTTCCTTCATGGTACCACTGAGAGTCAGAGATTGTAGATTTTATATAAATTAATTAACAGATCAACTGATAAGTTGGTAGCTCTCATGATTCTTTTGGTTGCATGATGTAATATTAAATGCACAAAAAAAGTAATTAAAATTCTCTTAGAAAAATTACAGTGGGCTAGATCGCTCATTTTGAATGTCCACTGGGTGAGACTTCTGGATCTTCTTACATACAACACTGTACTTGTCAGCTAGTGCTAGGGGCTTCAGAGTTTTGTGATGACTAAAATAATATTCAAATATATTCAGCATAGTCTAAAGTCTTAATATTATGTGGGCTGTGTGTTCTTGATCTCTCTGACTTAAAACCTTGCAGTTACTTTCAGCACCATTCTTTCTACTTTATATTCTAATACAAATAAGGTTCTTTCATCATATCTATTTCTCCTTTGCAATTTCCCAAGAAAACTCTAGCCTATTTATTCTTATGCTGACAGTTTCTTCCAGTCTCAAGTTCCACACGACATAGGAGAAGCAGGAAAAGCTACCAAAGCAAGAAAATATGTTACTGTGCAGACCAAATGCCCATGAGAGAGGGTGAATTCTATTGTTAAGGTTCCATTGTATATATTCTGAGGGTGAGCTAATAGAGACAGAGTTGAAATCTTGTTTAAAGCAGACCTTCTATAGCAGGTTTGCAGGTTAACAAGTAGGAGAAGATAGGTCTTAAGTAAGTAATAAGTGACTTTCCCCTCTGGGAATAGGAGCTGCAAAGAGGCAATTCCCACAGCAATTTATTGGGAGAAATATATCACGGGAGCTAAAGAATTACTCCTGAGAGCCATTTAATTTGAGCATGATGGCATCTGTTCCTGTGATGTATAGCTTATGTGTTACGCATGTATTTTTGCTTTGGATGATCATTGGCTAGGTATTCTGCAACTGCAAGTTCATTTCCATGCTAGAGGAAAAGGCAAAAGGAAATCTTTGGTAAATGTTCTTCCATTGAAAGAACAAATTGTTCCTAGACAGGTTGGCAGAAGTAAGCCACGTAGGCACGGTAGCAGAAGAAATCATTGACAAGAGTTTGCGAATGAAGTTAGTAACTCAAAGTAAAAAGTAAAAAAAGAAAACAGTAACAACAATAGAATGTACAAGCAGGAAACTTATCCACCATGTGAATTTTAGCCTAGTTGTAGGATTTTCTCATTGGAGTATGTGGAGACTGAAGAATCTGTGTCCTTTTCTCATTAATACACAAAGGGAGACTCAAGGCTTCACCAGATGGCAAAAATTTTGTTAATATCCTGGAAAGAAAAGACTTTCCATGACAACTCTTCTGTGATGGGCTAAAAAGTAGCTGCAGGTGGGCCTGACATGGCTGTGAGGCTTTTCATTTCATGTCTGGCAGAGGGAAAACGAGTCTGAGTGGGATATGGAGCTATTCTCTTCTTTTACGTCATTTCTGATAACTGCCTTCAGCAGATACACAAAACATCTAATCAGATACAGCCTGAATTCCAGCTTAGAGTCTTTCCAGTTTTACTTTTCTTTCACAAACTTTGCATTTTCTCATTCATTAGTGCACATTTCATCAACTCCTGATTCATCAGTTCTTGAACTACTTAGATTAACATCTTGAACTTTGCCATTTCACTTTATGTTATTTGTGTTAGGTCACCATCTTCAGACAGTAGGCTGTGTAGCCATGTAAGAGGCTGCCTCTGGTCACTGACCCTTGGTTCTCTGAGCTGCTGGCATGGGCACAAGGTCATGAAATTCTGGGCAAAACCCTTTTCTATGGGACGCTGCTGGCTGGATCCACAGTGCTACTCAGCTTCCTCTCATCTGATATTGAGAAGTAATACAGAAGTAAAAGCAGAAACTCAACATGAGTAAATCCTATTACAGAGGCACAAACTAAGTGCTGTGGGAATCCAATGAATAAGGCAAATAAATTGGTTTATTTATTATTATTATTATTATTACTATTATTATTTCAGAAGGAGTCTCACTCTGTCGCCCCGGCTGGAGTGCAGTGGCGGGATCTCAGCTCACTGCAAGCTCCACCTCCTGGTTTCATGCCATTTTCTTGCCTCAGCCTCCTAAGCAGCTGGGACTACAGGCACCTGCCACCACACTTGGCTAATTTTTTTGTATTTTTAGTGGAGACAGGGTTTCACTGTGTTAGCCAGGATGGTCTCGATCTCCTGACCTCATGATCCACCCTCCTCGGCCTCCCAAAGTGTTGGGATTACAGGCTGAATTGGTTTATTTTTATTACGCCCTCTGAAAAATCTCTTATCATGTCCAATGAGCAAGATGGGGAAAAGTGGGTGAAAGAAGTAAGGTGCCTTTCTATCTAGTGCACAGCTATACTCAAAGTGACCAAAGTATGTTGATCAATGAAGTGATTGATGGACTGAAATTCTGAGTCATGAGATTTACTAACAAGCAAAGTAAAATAAAACAAGTGGTGGTTTTGACAATGACTCATACTTAGGAAAACAAGAGCAGCAATAGTAGTTACCATTTATCTGATGCTTAAACTATACTGGAGCTTTGCATATATTATCCCAGTTAATCCTACCAAGAATATGTGAGCTAGTTTATTCTTATTTTATAAACTGGAAAGTGAAATCACCCAGGCTTGCATAGTTAGTGTGGCAGAGTCAGGATTTTAATGAAGATTGGTTCACGTGGAGAGCTCCATTACTTGCTTTAACTCATTTTATTCTTACAACAACTGAATGAATTAGAGTCTGTCATTATCTGCTTTTTACAAATAAGAAAATTGAGGCATAGTTTGACTCATCACAAAAATATACTGTTAGTCATAATAACAAGGGATAAATATTTGGTCCAATCTAATAGTAAAAGCTAAGAATAGAAATTAGGTCTTAAAAAACCATACATGATTCATTATTTTGTGGACCAGAAAAGAGAAGTCCTGGATTGTAGTTCTAGTTTATCATTTATTAGATCTATGCCCTTAGGCAAGTATGTTAAACTCTGTACCTCAATTTCATTATCTATACAGTGTGGAAAATAATATCAGCTTCCATACCTCATAAAGCTTTGGAAGAAGAAAATGCGACAAGGTGTGTGAAACTGATTTGAAACAGTTATGCAAATCTGTGCTTTTGTTTTTGTTATTATTTTGAAGACAACTGGTAGAAAGATACTCAATAACCTGAAAATGGTGCAATAAAAGGGTGTTTTTATGCTTATGTGAATTAAAATTATCCAGAAATATGGTTTTAAAGATCAAAGGAGATAGAAGTTTGCCTTTGCAATGAAAATGAAAATTAAACACACTTAAAAGCCAAACATAATAAGATAACATATGGGGCTGAAGTTTAGCTGTCCTCTGAAAATTCCTAGGGCTTTTTACTCTTACAATTAAAGAAAAGAATGAAAATAAAGCTTGTAAACAAGGCAACCTGTCGGTAGTCAAAGCAGAAATGAATCTCTCACTAGACAATTTACAAGGAAATTTTTAAGAGTATATTCTTTTGAGTCTCAGAAATGAGTATAAATCAGTTTGTTTACAGAATTACAAACCCACTTACCCATACTATTGTCAAGACACATGACTCCTAAAGGAAAATAATTACAATTAATAGTTAGTCTTTTTTAGAATCAAAGAAAATATATAAAAAAAGTAGAGTAAAAACTAATTCCAATGGCAGATTTTTAAAAACTAATAATTTGAAATAAAATTTGAATTATAATGTTGTGTTTTTTTTTTCCTCTTAAAATGTAGGATCTTTCCATTAGGTTTAATAATTATATTTCCAAGTTACTGAGAAGAAAATCGACCTTTCTTTTTTTTCTGTTTGCTTTAATGTTTGTACCCATCACAGAGAATGACCAAGCTTTAATTCTTAGGATTTACACGATACAGTCTTGTGGATGCTTTTGTCTTCAGAGGTTTTTACAATTAGACTTTTCACCCTGATAGAGTAAAAAAATTTTCAATATTAAGTAGCAAAGAGAAGGCTGTTGTATTTACAGCTAATACTAAGGAATAGAATCCTATGCAGCATTGATTACATGTGTCATCTTCTGAAGCTGTGACCCATGTGGGTCAATCTCAGTTATTTTTCTTTCAGAGATGCTAATCTAAACAAAGGTTTCATTGTTTCTTCATTTCTCTACAAAAATATAAGAAATGGAGTCATATTTTGCAGAAAGCTTATACAAGTTTCAAGTTGTCTCCCATTCCCTAAAGCCTTAAATCTTTAAGATACTTACAGAACTGTTACGAGGAATAAGTAAGATTGATTGAGCTGGCTCATGGTAAGCACCTAATAAATATCAGCTATGTTTGGTGTTAGCTTAGACGATTATTTTCCTCATCCATGACTTTCTGTGTCCTCCATTTCTCTCCTTCCCTGTCCCTAAATACAAAATGCCCCCAACTTAATTATGCTTAAGCCAGTTTGTCCACATCCTCCCTACTCACTCTCACTGCTCATTGAAGAATATTGTTCCTGTATACTCCCATAGTATTTTCTTATACAATCTACCAGCAAAGCTATCACCTTACCATGTCTTAATCTTTTCTTCCAATTCTACCTTGTGAAATCCAAAAAATGAACCTGGTAATTGCAGAAAAGTTCTTAGAGAGCTGGGAAGATCCAAGAATGAGAGGGTAAACTCAGGACCCTCTTTGGCAAACAAAGGAAAAGACAGAACACTCATATTTTGCACATACACAGGATTAGAAAGTGGAAGTTAATTTTTTTCTACTCAAGAGGGATAGGGCGGGACACTGACATTTATGAAATGCATTTTAAATGTCAGCTGCTTAATCCTCTGATAACCAAGTGAGGATGATATTATTGTCATCATCCTTATGTTATAGATAAGGGATTCACATAAATCATGAATCTGGGTTGTAGCTAGAAACCTTGGTTCTAAATACCCTACTATCACCAATTAAATGTGCTAATTTCCACAGTAAAGGATGATGATTCTCTGCAAAGCATTGGTAAAAGAAGTTTGAGTTCAATTGTGAGCTTTCTTTTACCAACAAGCATCAAAAAATGTTATTGATTCATTGCAAAATGGTCTGTTTTTTAAAAAAAGTGTTGAGTGGCAAATATGCACCAAATATTCTTGTAGGTACTATAGATACAGGGATTTATAAGGTCACCACAAGTTTACATCCTAATAGGGAGGGCAACTAAGGAAGGAAGAGAGGGTGAAAGAAAGAGAGGGAGGAGGGAAGAAAGGAGAGAGGAAATGATAAGAGCTGTAATAGATTCAGATTTACTATAGATTGAGTCATTAGAAAACCACCCTGACAAGGAGAAGTTTGGATTTTATTTCAAAGTGATAGATTAATCCTTTTTTTTTTTTTTTTAATTTTCCCAAAACATGTATGTTCTCAGCTGATATGGTTTGGCTGTGTCCCCATCCAAATCTTGTCTTGAATTCCCATGTGTTATGGGAGGGGCCTGGTGGGAGATGGTTGAATCATGGGGGCAGGTCTTTCCCGTGCTGTTCTTGTGATGGTGGATGAGTCACATGAGATCTGATGGTTTTGAAAATGAGAGTTTCCCTGCACAAGCTCTCTCTCTCTCTTTTTTTTTTTTTTTTTTTTTTGGCCTGCTACCATTCATGTAAGATGTGAATTGTTTCTCCTTGCCTTCCACCATGATTGTGAGGCCTCCCCAGCCATGGGAAACTGTAAGTCCATTCAACCTCTTTCTTTTATGAATTGTCTAGTCTTAGGTATGTCTTTATCAGACTGACTAATACAGTAAACTGGCACCAGGAGTGGGGTGCTACTGAAAAGATACCTGAAAATGTAGAAGCAACTTTGGAACTGGGTAACAGGCCAACGTTGTAACAGTTTGGAAGGCTCAGAAGACAGAAAAATGTGGGAAAGTTTGGAACTCCCTACAGACTTGTTGAATGGCTTTGACCAAAATGTTGATAATGATATGGACAATGAAATCCAGGCTAAGATGGTCTCAGATGGAGATGAGGAACTTGTTGGGAACTGGAGCAAAAGTGAATTTCTAAGCAGTAAAGCATTCAACAAGTGACTTGGGTGCTGTTAAAGGTATTCCATTTTATAAGGGAAGCAGAGCATAAATGTTTGGAAAATTTGCAGTCTGACAGTGCAATAGAAAAGAAAATCCCATTTTCTGAGGGGAAATTATTTGCATAAGTAATGAGGAGAAAAATATTAATCCCCAAGACAACAGGGAAAATGTCTCCAGAGCATGTCAGAGGTCTTCACAGCAGCCCCTCTCGTCACAGGTCTGGAGGCCTAGGAGGAAAAGTGGTTTCATGGGATGGGCCCAAGTTCCCCAAACTGTGTGCAGCCTAGGGACTTGGTGCCCTGTGTCCCAGCCACTTCATCTGTGGCTGAAAGGAGCCAATGTAGAGCTCAGACCATGACTTCAGAGTGTGCAAATCCCAAGCCTTGGCAGCTTTCATGTGGCGTTGAGCTTGTGAGTGCACAAAAGTCAAGAAACAGAGTTTGGGAACCACCATCTAGATTTCAGAAGATGTGTGGAAATGCCTGTATACCCAGGCAGAAGTTTGCTGTGGGTTCACGGCCCTCATGGAAAACTTCTGCTAGGGCAGTGCAGAAGGGCAATGTGGACTTGGAGCCCCCACACAGAGTCCTTACTGGGGCACTGCCTAATGGAGCTGTGAGAATAGGGCAACCATTCTCCAGACCCCAGAATTGTAGATCCATTGACGACTTGCACTGTGCACCTGGAAAAGCCAGACACTCAATGCCAGCCCATGAAGGCAACTGAGAGGGAGGCTGTACCTGCAAAGCCACAGGGATGGAGCTGCCCAAGACTATGGGAACTCACCTTTTGCATCAACATAACCTGGATGTGAGACATGGAGTCAAAGGAGATAATTTTGGAGTTTTAAGATTTGATGACTCTGCTGGATTTGGGACTTGAATGAGGCCTGTACCTCTTTGTTTTGGCCAATTTCTCCCATTTGGAAAGGCTGTATTTACCCAATACCTGTAACTCACATTGTATCTAGGAAGTAACTTGGTTTTGATTTTTCAGGCTTTTAGATGGAAGGGACTTGCCTTGTCTCGGATGAAACTTTGGACTGTGAACTTTTGAGTTAATGCTGAAATGAGTTAAGACTTTGGGGGATTATTGGGATGGCAGGATTGGTTTTGAAATGTGAGGACATGGGATTTTGGAGAGGCCAGGGGCAGAATGATATGGTTTGGCTGTGTCCCCACCACATCTCCTCTTAAATCCCCATGTGTTGTGGGAGGAACTTGGTAGGAGGTAATTGAGTCATGGGCGCAGGTCTTTCCCATGCTGTTCTTATGATGGTGGTTTTAAAAATAGGAGTTCTCAAGATCTTATGGTTTTAAAAATAGGAGTTTCCCTGCACAAGCTCTCTCTTTTTGCCTGCTGCCATCCATGTAAGATGTGACTTGCTCCTTCTTGCCTTCCACCATGATTGTGAGGCTTCCCCAGCCATGTGGAACTGTAAGTCCATTAAACCTCTTTCTTTTGTGAATTGCCCAGTCTTGGCTATGTCTTTATCAGCAGTGTGAAAACTGATAATACACCAACATAACTAGCTGACCTACTTTCTTCATTATTTGCAGTGGGCTGGAGGTTTATGCTCAGGATAGGTTAAAAAGGATGGACTCTGGATTCATTGACATCAGTCCAGATGAGGATTTTGGTGCTCTACTGAAGATAAAAGAATTCAATAGGCTGGGTGCAGTGGCTCAAGCCAGTAATCCCAGCACTTTGGGAGGCCGAGACGGGTGGATCACGAGGTCAGGAGATCGAGACCATCCTGGCTAACATGGTGAAACCCCGTCTCTACTAAAAAATAGAAAAAAAACTAGCCGGGCGAGGTGGCGGGCGCCTGTAGTCCCAGCTACTCGGGAGACTGAGGCAGGAGAATGGCGTAAACCCGGGAGGCAGAGCTTGCAGTGAGCTGAGATCCGGCCACTGCACTCCAGCCTGGGTGACAGAGCGAGACTCTGTCTCAAAAAAAAAAAAAAAGAATTCAATAAAAATCTACTTAGTAAAAAGTGAAACTGGCAAACAATTTTTTTAGTGGCCACCCATGCATATATCTTCATTCCACTTCCAACTTCCCCCACCTCCACAAGAGATTAGAGAATTTTCCTTAAACACAATTAAAAAGTGAAAACATTATAAATGCTATTTATAGTGGCCTACCAATAAAATGACTGAGCTCTATATGATCTTAGAATGAAGCTTGCCAGTCCTCAAACATATCCATTAGTATAGCGACACCTTATTTATTATAATAAATCTATAAATAATATCTAAAAAAGGAAAGAAAGAAAGGTTATTAGGTTATTTTTAAATGAAGTAAATACCAGTGGAAACAGTTCAAATGATTTCAAAATGGCTGCATCTTGGGGATGAGAATGAAAGTTTGGGGTAGAGGGCTATTTAAATATAAATATTTAAAACATTTATGCAATTTGATTTTATAATTATATATGTTATCACATTTATAAATATGAAAGTTAAAATTAATTGGAGAAGGTTCTTGGCAGAAACTCTACAAGCCAGAAGAGAGTGGGGGCCAATATTCAACATTCTTAAAGAAAAGAATTTTCAACCCAGAATTTCATATCCAGCCAAACAAAACTTCATAAATGAAGGAGAAATAAAATCCTTTACAGACAAGCAAGTGCTGAGAGATTTTGTCACCACCAGACCTGCCTTACAAGAGCTACTGAAGTAAGCACTAAACATAGAATGGGACAACCGGTACCAGCCACTGCAAAAACATGACAAATTGTAAAGACCATTGATGCTAGGAAGAAACTGCATCAACTAACGAGGAAAATAACCAGCTAACATCATAATGACAGGATCAAATTCACACAACAATATTAACCTTAAATGTAAATGAGCTAAATGCTCCAATTAAAATATGCAGACTGGCAAATTGGATAAACAGCCAAGACCCATCAGTATGCTGCATTCAGGAGACCCATGTCATGTGCAGAGACACACATAGGCTCAGAATAAAGGGATGGAGGAAGATCTACCAAGCAAATGGAAAACAAAAAAAGCAAGGATTGCAATCCTAGCCTCTGATAAAACAGACTTTAAATGAACAAAGATCAAATGAGACAAAGAAGGCCATTACATAATGGTAAAGGGATCAATTCAACAAGAAGAGCTAACTATCCTAAATATATATGCACCCAATACAGGAGCACCCATATTCTTATGCAAGTCATATGTTTGGTTAAACATTATATTTGTGTGTGCCTGTGAGGGTATTTATGGATGATATTAACACTTAGACTTTTAGATTGAGTAAAGCAGATTTCCCTACCCAGTGGCAATAACCCCAGTGAGACTGGGCCTCATATAATCTATTGAAGCTCCAAATGAAATAAAAATTTGAGTAAGAAAACATACATTTTTCTCAGCACCACATCACACTTATTCCAAAATTAACCACATAGTTGGAAGTAATGCACTCCTCAGCAAATGTACAAGAACAGAAATTATAACAAACTGTCTCTCAGACCACAGTGCAATCAAACTAGAACTCAGGATTAAGAAACTCACTCAAAACTGCTCAACTACATGGAGACTGAACTACCTGCTCATGATTGACTACTGGGTACATAACGAAATGAAGGCAGAAATAAAGATGTTCTTTGAAACCAACGAGAACAAATACACAACGTACCAGAATCTCTGGGACACATTTAAAGCAGCATGTAGAGGGAAATTTATAGCACTAAATGCCCACAAGAGAAAGCAGGAAAGAACTAAAATTGACATTCTAACGTCACAATAAAGAACCAGGGAAGCAAGAGCAAACACATTCAAAAGCTAGCAGAAGGTGAGAAATAACTAAGATCAGAGCAGAACTGAAAGAGATAGAGACACAAAAAACCATTCAAAAAATCAAGAATACAGGAGGTGGTTTTTTGAAAAGATCAACAAAATTGATAGACCACTAGTTGCCATGAAAATAAGAATATAATTATTTGCAAAAGTTAAATAAGAGTTTCTGAATTCTGGAGGGGTCAAAAAGGGAGAAAAAGTAAGTAGTTCATTTCTGTGTACAAAAGTATAATCTACTACATTGTTATGAGTTATAGATAACTTAAGAGAAAGGGGAGAAGAGATCCTTAAATCCAGAAAATAGAACACTAAAGCAGGTAAAAACAGCAATATAAACTCACTGGTTGTGTTAGTTCAATTTTGTGTCGCTATTCGGCAACCTCTGTCTGTTACCCAGTTTCAAAGCTGCTTCCATATTTTCAGGTATCTTTGTAGCAACTTCTTGGTACCAGTTTTCTGTGTCAGTCCATTTGCATTGCTATAAAGGAATATCTGAGACTGAGTAATTTATAATGAAAAGTAGTTTTTTTGGCTCACAGTTCTGCAGGATATACAAACATGGCACCAGTACCTGCTTCTGGTGAGGCCTCAGGAAGGTTACAACCATGGCAGAAATTAAAAGGGAAGCCAGCATACCACACAGCAAGAGAGGGAACAAGAGAGAGAAGGAAGTTTCAGGCTCTCTTAAACAACTAGATCTCATATGAACTCATAGACTGAGAATTTACTCATTACAATGAAGATGACATCAAACCATTCATGAGGGATCTGTCCCCATAACCCAGACACCTCCCACTAGGCCCACCTTCAACATCGGTGGTCACATTTCAACATGAGATTTGGAGGGGACAAAACATCCAAACCATATCATTTCAAAATATAATAATCTCTTTCCAATAGTCTCCAAAAGTCTTCAATCATTCCAGCATCACTCCAAAGTCCAAAGTTCAGAGTCTCATCTGAGACTCAAGGCAAGTTCCTCCCACTTCTGAGCTATTTTGAGCTAAATAAAAAACAATCTAAGTTGACTTCCAAGATGCAATGGTGATACAGGCATTAGGTAAACATTTCCATTCCAAAAGGGAGAAATCAGCCAAAAGAAAGAGGCAACAGGCCCTACACAATTCTGAAACCCAGCAGGGCAGTTATTTAATCTTAAAGCTCCAAAATAATCTCCTTTGACTCCATGTCCCACTTCCAGGGCATACTGGTGCAAAGGGTGGGCTCCCAAGGCCTTGGACAGTTCTGCCACTTTGCAGAACTTAAATTCAGAAAATAGAACACTAAAGCAGGTAAAAAACAGCAAAAAACACACTTGTTGTGTGTGTGGTGTTTTTTTTGTTTTTGTTTTTTTGTTTTTTCAGGGTGCAGTCCCCACAGCAGGTCTCATGGGTTGGAGTTGAGTGCTTCCAGTTTTTCAAGGCACAGGGCACAAGCTGCTGGCGGGTCTACCATTCTGGGGTTTGGAAGGTGGTGGCCACTTTCCCACAGATACCTTTGGCAGTGTCCCATTAGGGAGCTCTTTGTACTGCCCTAGTAGAAGTTCTTCCTCTACAGAAGGCTTCTGCCTGGACACCTGGGCTTTCCCAAATATCTTCTGAAATCTAGGGTGAAGCTTCCAAGTCTTCTTTTTGGTCACAAACATTTAACAAATCTCTAAGAAGTTCCAAACTTTCCCCTATCTTCCTATCTTCTTCTGAGCCCTCCAAACTCTTCCAACCTCTGCCCGTTACCCAGTTCCAAAGCTGCTTCCCCATTTTCAGGTATTTTTATAGTAATGCCCTATTCCTTAGTGCCATTTTTCTGTGTTAGTCCATTTCTATTGCTATAAAGGAATACCTGAGACTGGATAATTTCTAGAGAAGTTTATTTTGGTTCACAGTTCTGTAGGCTATACAAGTATGGCACCAGCACCTGCTTCTGGTGAGGCCTCAGGAAGTCAGGAAGGTTACAATAATGGCAGAAAATGAAGTGGGAGCTGGCATATCACATGGCAAGAGAGGGAGAAAGAGAGAAAGAAGGAAGTTTCAGACTCCTTTAAATAACCAGTTCTTGTGTGAACCCATAGAAAACTTACTCATTACTGTGAAGACAACACCAAGCCATTCATAAGGGGTCCAACCCCATGACCCAAGCACCTCCCATTAGGCCCACCACCAACATTGGAGGTCACATTTTAACATGAGATTTGGAGGGCATAAAGCATTCAAAACATATCACAGGTTTATCTACACTTTATTATTTTTTTTTAATCTCAATTGTGTTTCTGGCAGACGAAATAAATTTACCTACTCAATATGAAGGCTAACACAATTTTTTTTTTTTTTTTTTTTTTTTTTGAGACGGAGTCTCGCTCTGTCGCCAGGGCTGGAGTGCAGTGGCTGGATCTCAGCTCACTGCAAGCTCCGCCTCCCGGGTTTATGCCATTCTCCTGCCTCAGCCTCCAGAGTAGCTGGGACTACAGGCGCCCACCACCTCGCCCGGCTAGTTTTTTGTATTTTTTAGTAGAGAGGGGGTTTCACCATGTTAGCCAGGATGGTCTCGATCTCCTGACCTCGTGATCCACCTGTCTCGGCCTCCCAAAGTGCTGGGATTACAGGCTGGAGCCACCGCGCCTGGCCAGGCTAACTCACCAATATTTGTGCAGGTGACTTTTAAGACTTTTCATTTTACCCTGATATGTAATCTTATAGATTTGTGTACTGAATTTTAGATAAGTGACTCACGGACATTAAATAACTGTGTGGATGTATCTGCATCCCATCCGAGGGGATAAAATATCCAATCTGTTTTCTATCAGACTTTTTGTTCCCTTTTCAGCCTCAGGTGGTCGCTTTTGGGTATTCCTGAATCTTTTGAAACACCTGATGAGGGTAGAGAGCTAAAGTTACAGTGATTATAGGGAGTTGAGGGGCTGATGTAGACAGGGAAAAGTCTGGCAGAGACAGACACAGGGATAGAGGAGGTGGGGGATTGAAGAGAGACATATTAAAGGATTCAGGGAAAATCAAAAATAGTGAAAGGAAGAAAGAGGAACAGAGGTAACAGGAAGGAATGGTCTTAGAGATGCCAGTTTGGAGAGATCTTATATTTCCAAAAGAGATCACTAAAGTTTCAAATTATCCTTAATAAAATCATGCCAACAAGAAAGGAAAGAGCTAGTATCATAGTCGGGGAGCATATAGGTAGCAGGAGTTCAAGAAGGGAGAGAAGTCTGACTTAAAAGCTCCCATGTTCTTCACTAATAGTACCTTGCAAACAGAAGCTGAGGACTCTAACTCAGTTTTGTTTACTTGGAACTCTAATTCAGCTTCTAACAGAAAGGACTCATGAAGATCCAGGAGAAAATTCCAGGCCAGGAGTCTGGAAGTTCATCTCCAAAAACAAGAAGGGGCGAAAACTTCCATCCAGAATATTATTACTCAAACAGGTAATTGTAAGCCTGGGACTCTCATACAGCTTCAGAGGGCATACTGAGAATCTTAAGAATCAAAACCTGTCCTTACTGTGCTTAAATGGACTGTCCTTTGGAGCACTGGTTTAGGAGATGGACCTGCCAATGGAGTCCTGATCAACCAGTCAGGAGAAGTAAAGAGAAAGACTTCAAAACTGCTTACTTGGGGTTCTGAGTGAGAGCAGGATTCTTGCTGAAACTAGGCAATGCAGGTTGGCAAGCACAGGGGTGCGATGGGGCTTGGGAAGTTGCAGATCCAGTCTTAGTCTATAGATGGTTTAGAGAAGCTTGACTAAAGTTTAATCAAGGAGAAAGTCTTTCTCACTCTATGGGGCATATGTGTCTCACCAGTACTGAATATTACCATATTTCATTTTTTTTCTGATTTAATAATTACAAAAAAATTCTTCTCAAGTCCTTCAGTTTTCTTTCTTCTTTCTTTCTTTCTTTCTTTCTTTCTTTCTTTCTTTCTTTCTTTTCTCTTTCTTTCTTTTTCTTTCTTTCTCTCTCTGTCTCTCTCCCTCCCTCCCTCCTTTCCTTCCTTCCTTCCTTCCTTCCTTCCTTCCTTCCTTCCTTCCTTCCCTCGTTCCTTCCTTCTTTCCTCTTTCTCCTTCCTTCCCTCATTCCCTCCTTCCCTCCTTCCCTCCTGTCTTTCTCTCTTTCTTTTTCTTTCTTTCTTTCTTTCTTTCTTTCTTTCTTTCTTTCTTTCTTTCTTT